>NW_027280635.1:0-28724 GCF_046629955.1 Centroberyx affinis | reverse complement strand
CCAGTATTAAATCTAAAGCTTCTCAGCGGGGGTGGTACCGCCCAGGGGGCGTTCAGGGAACGTCGGGGCCGCATGGAAGCAATACTTTTGAAAGGGGGCGTTGAGGTGTTCTTGGGGGGCGTTTGTTTTGAGTTGAAACTTGCAACTACTTGCAAAAGAATGTGGTCTGCAACATTGTAAAACCTGCCAGTTTCCACCAATGAGACTAGACGAGACGGAGTATCGTTTCCATACTCTTTACTTCAGTGTTTCTGTCGCTTCCTGTAGCAGCTTCATGCTGCCTTCACGGGAACGGGACGTCAGAGTTTCATCTATAACATTTCACCAACATGGCGTTTACTGTGTCAACTCAGGAAAATGGACGCTCTCTTCCTTGGTATTCCCCGTGGAGGAAATTAAGAGTTTCTTCCTGTTGAAAGCATTCATTTCTCCCGAGGATAACGCTGTGTTATCGCCATGGTTACAAATTTTTTTGGGTTGAGGCGCTGGATGTTTTGTATGGATTTTGAAAGCTTATCGTTAGCCAAGATAGGAAGGATCTGTTTTGCTGTTTGCTGTTGTTTTGCATACTGTGAATGACATGGTGAAAGGAGACGCCCTGAATCACCTTGCCATGTATTTGGTACCAAATTAAAGGGAAACTTGTGGGGTTTTTTTATGGAAAAACTTGTGATTGTCAATCTCTTTTTATTTTTGAGATATAGCTGTTTGTTTGGAGTGAGCAATAAAATGCTGATTTAAGTGAGAATCCCCAGTGAACTGCAGCAACATTCTAGAGTTCTACTGGGGTCTACATCTTAAATAAGTCTATGTGTGGCAGGTGGCACTGAGTAGAAAAGGGGAGGTGCACCAATTAGCAGGGGGTAGATATAGGGCTACCTGCAGGAGGAACGCAGGTTGCAACGGTTGGTTCAGGCCGGGGGAGTGAGGCAGGTGCACACCTCATTCCATGCTGGCCTGCAGGGAAGACAGGAGTGCAGGAACAACGGACCTGCTTCCCTTTGTTCGGTTGAAGGTGGCTGGTAGTCTGTAGGACATAGATCGACATACCAGAGCATCAGTGGTCCACTAGCTGCTCTTGCCGTTGGACTTTTTCGTTTGTTTCCAGTTTGTTTTTGGGGTTTCTTTTCCTGTCTAGTCCGCCCTGGCAAGTGTGCTGGTAGCGGGCAAAAATATATGGGTATTGCCCTTGGGGTGGACTAGTTTTCTTTTCCTGTTTTTTTGTTTTGGTTTGTATGTTTTGTTTTGTTCGTCTGTTTACTTCCCCCACCAACAACTGTACTTAGCTTGACTCCCAGCCAGACCGTCAGGGCAGGCTTAAGAGGTGGCGTGGTTATTAATCATTTGCCGTGAAATTAATCACGTGTGTAAACCCTGGAGTGTGTTAACTAACCTAGCGTGCAAGACTTATTGCCTACAGTGTGCACTGGTGTGATGTGGTGGAACTCAGCCCTGCCCTGTTAGCGATAGCTGGGAATAACAGCGAGGAGGTTAAGGTGGGCGAACTTAATTTGTAAAGCCTGCACCAAAAAAAGAATGTTTACTCTTTACCTCCGTGATTGTCATTCATTTTGCTAATGACTTGTAGCGGGTGTAACATATGAATAAAAGGAAATGTGAAATCCCAAAACATGGGACATTTACCAGGTTTAATTTCTGGAATAGCA
Organism: Centroberyx affinis; assembly: GCF_046629955.1. NCBI lineage: Eukaryota > Metazoa > Chordata > Actinopteri > Beryciformes > Berycidae > Centroberyx > Centroberyx affinis. Next base: position 27,057 of record NW_027280635.1, on the reverse strand, counting down.
CAAAACAATGTCAGACCACCCTCCATTCAAAAATCTGCTAAATTAATTCTGCCCTATTTAATGCCAAAAAGTTGCTGCACATGCTGCATAATATGTGACATAGGCTATGTGACATATGTGACCCACGTAAATCTGTTATTTGGCATTCAATTACATGCTTTGACACACTGTGGGGAGTATTGAATTTTGCTGTGTTGTGTGTTTCTTGCTTGCTACTGTATTTTGTGTGTACTGGTAGTTTAAGGGGTTGGTACCTGTATCAGTTCCTTTGTAGGGTTTTGCTGGCTGTACACTAACAATTATATTTTGTCAGACTGAGACTCTGACTGGCACCCCGGCTTAACCGCCAGCGACCGCTACATAAAAGGTGTGTCTCTGTCTGTAGTGTCTCTCTCTCTGTACTGTGTGTGTGTGTGTGTGTGTGTGTGTGTGTGTGTGTGTGTGTGTGTCTGTAGTGTCTCTCTCTCTGTATTGTGTGTGTGTGTCTGTCTGTAGTGCAGGGACGCTGGAAGTCAGTCAGAGTTGGGGGTGGTGAGAGAAAGTCTACATAATGACATCATATTAAATGCTGCGCAACATTCATGATTTTTGTATTAATTTGAACGGCCAACATTTTACACCAGTTTTAGAACATTTTACACTACAACAGACAGCAAACCTGAACACCAACATGCTGTATGTCAAAGCAGCATAGTACCATATTCAGCTATGGACAGTTCACACACGGAATGCAGGTTTATTCCTAATCAGAAGACGATTTATTGCTGTGAGCCACAGTGTCAGAAAAAAATAGCAATTTAAAACAAATTTCCTGCATTTCTACACCAACTAACCTCTTGGATTACGTCAAGAAACGTCAAGTTATATTACTAGATTTCAGCATTGAGGTACTTACATTCATGATTTTGCATAGGCATACTAACCTAAAAAACACATTATTGGGAATCGTGAGAAAGTTTCAGAGCGACAGACACAGAGCGTCCCCGTAACCATAGCAACTCACTCTCACTCCTGCCTGAGAGGAGAGGGAGAGACGCAGAAGAGCCGCTGACTGAGACTCTGAGCAGCATGCATGGGAGTAAATTACGATATAATACATTTCTGTATATTTCTCACTATTCAGATGGTGTGAATACCTCTCTGCTGCTCGGTGCTGCTCTGTCTCGTCTGTCCGTGCGCTCTCAGTTGCGTGAGTCTCTCGGTCAAGGCGTGAGAGTCGGCAGCCCTGTGAACTCGCCTGACATTATTATGTATGAAACGGACAATCAGATTTATTTACTTATTAACTGAAGGTGCCGGAAACGCCGCTCCGGATTGTTCCGCCCACTTTAACTCCTGCCTGTAACCAGTGAGACAGGAAATTGAGAGACAGGGAGCGAGCTACATAACGAATCGTCCGGCAGCACCACCACGCCAAGTTTCAAACAATAAACACACAAAGCATCGGAAATTTACAGTGTGACGGGGCTTAGCCTTGCAGTTACAGCCCCCCACCAGTAGGGGGTGCTGCAGCCCCCTCAGCACCCCTACTTCCAGAGTCCCTGCTGTAGTGTCTCTCTCTCTGTATTCTGTGTGTCTGTCTGTTGTGTCTCTCTCCAGCTCTCTCTGTTGTGTGGGTGTAGGTTGTGCGTATGAAGGATGTGTTTATTATAGTTATGTATTATAGTTATGTGTATGAAGGATCATGTGTTTATTATAGTTGTGTGTATGAAGGATCATGTGTTTATTATAGTTGTGTGTATGAAGGATCATGTGTTTATTATAGTTATTTGTATGAAGGATCATGTGTTTATTATAGTTATGTGTATGAAGGATCATGTGTTTATTATAGTTGTGTGTATGAAGGATCATGTGTTTATTATAGTTATTTGTATGAAGGATCATGTGTTTATTATAGTTGTGTGTATGAAGGATCATGTGTTTATTATAGTTATGTGTATGAAGGATCATGTGTTTATTATAGTTATGTGTATGAAGGTGATGCAGCTGAAATGAAAGACTGAGTTCACATGCTTTGCTGAAGCTTTATTCAATGGCACAGAGAAAATCACAGCAATCAGCCACCAGTGTAAAAATACTAACTACTAAAAAGGTTTCCTAAAAGTTGTATTCCTGTTAACAAAATCACTTTGAGTGTTGACAGATTTTCATTTCATGTATCTGTGATATCTGGGACATTTTGGATATCTTTGATATAGTTGCAGTAGGTGACACTTTGAATACATAGTGTCTCACTGTAATTGTGTTTGTTTAAGAAATATTGATAATAATAATAATAATAATAATAATAATAAACTTTATTTGTATAGCACTTATTTTAACAAAGTTACACAGTGCTTCACGAAGAACACACTAATAGTTAAAACAGTAAAAGTTAAAACAGATAAAACAATTTAAAACAAAATAAAAGAACGACAGCAAAATAAACCAAAGATTTAAAAGAGAATAAACTGCTTGCAAGCCTGATTTCTTTAGGGAGGGTTTTTTCCAAAGCCTTGGGGCCCTGACAGCAAAAGCCCGATCCCCTTTGTCGAGGACCTCGACCTCGGGATAACTAATGAAGGCTTATCTGAAGATCTTAGACGGAGTTCCTACGCAGGACTGGAGGGTCTGGAAAAGTATTAAAAATTAATTTGATCATTTCCAGGTCTTGAATAGTTTGGGAATTTGAAAAAATGTCTGGAAAAAGTATGGAAAATGTTGCGGTTCAGGTCCGATACACACATGATTCTAGCTTTTATGTTGTTGTAGAGCCACTTTGAGTCCACAGTGTTTGTTGATGTGAAGAATAATGTTCAGATAGAGGGACGCTCTTATTACCCAGCATGCATCAGCATGCATTATATCAAATACCCACCAAAATCAAATCAGTCAAGAACATAGGGTCTGGGAAAAATATGGAATTTTTTTAATTGAAAATGTGTAGGAACCCTGATTAGGTCACGTCTAGGAACAGAGCGGGTTAAGAGCTCTGAGATGGAACTGGGTCTAAACCATACAATGCTTTATACGCATGTTATTAATAAAATTTCACAAAAATCCTGAATTTAAGTGGAAGCCAATGAAGGGAGGCAAGAATGGGAGTGACATGAGAACCACGATTTGACCCAGTTAACATTCGAGCGGCTGTGTTCTGCACAAGCTGAGGTCGAGCTAATAAGTATTTACGAAGAAGACCAGAAAACAATGCATTGCAGTAGTGTAAGTGTAAGAAAAAATAAAGGCATTGATAACCTTTTCCAAGTCAGATACCCACTGGGATGGAGGGAAGGATAAAATCATAAACCTCAGTGTTTTTGACCAACTGCAGGCTGGGCAGTATGCTAATATTAACACATCTAATGAACCAGTGAAATGGATATTCATTACAGTTTTTTCTGATTGCTTAGGCACTATCTTTGAAACTACAGGCTATTTTTGCAAAACTCTACACACTAACCACAAAACCTCACACCAACCCAGCAAAACATCATACATCTCTTGCAAAAGCAAAAAAATTCTTGCAAAACTCTTCAAACTCTTTTAAAAAAGTGTGTTTTTGCATCAATACAGTTCACACAAACCATCATTTGAATAAACACACGAAGCACCAACTACACACTGATAGTACAAATGAAAAACACTTGTGGCTTTTGCTTTTTCTGTGTGCAGGGCAATAGCAGTTTGCAATAAAGTTTTGTCACACATGCAGCAAACACACATACACACAGGTATCCAAATGTGTAAAGTATGGATGTGTATTCCAAACATAACACACTATCAATACAAATAAGGGGGAAAAGTTATTTACATTATTTTCTTTCTCAAAATGTTCTACAGTAACACTCCTCAAACAACAAAAGCGCAGTAGAAGAAAACAAAAACATTTGTGAAAAAAAGAAACGCAAAAAAATTAGGCTAAATCTCGCCCTCTTTGTGGGTCTGGACATAAGTTTACAGTGTCGCTAGAAGTGTGTTATGTATTACAGTAAATTGCAAACTGAGTGTAAAGCAGTGAGTTGTGTTTACAGTTTTACAAAAAGTGTGTTATAAAATTACAAACTGAGTGTGAAGCAGAGGACGTGCATTCTGTTTGGCTCACTTGGTAAATGAACTGGCTACAAGTGTTAATGGTTTCAGAGATAGTGCTTCAAGAATCACTGTTAGTGTTTAAGCATTCAGAAAAAACTGTAATATGCAGATTATGTGATTTTATGCACCATTCTGACACAGCTGCACCACAAACATGTGATTTCACTATGTGAGAGAGGCACCTGAACACCCTACAGTGTTTCAGTTGTTAAAGAATATGATTTTGCTGTGAGGCACCTGAACGCCCCGCAGTGTTTCAGTTGTTAAAGAATATGATTTTGCTGTGAGGCTCCTGAACGCCCCGCAGTGTTTCAGTTGTTAAAGAATATGATTTTGCTGTGAGGCACCTGAACGCCCCGCAGTGTTTCAGTTGTTAAAGAATATGATTTTGCTGTGAGGCACCTGAACGCCCCGCAGTGTTTCAGTTGTTAAAGAATATGATTTTGCTGTGAGGCTCCTGAACGCCCCGCAGTGTTTCAGCTCTTACACATTATGAGACATTTGTTTAAAATACACTTTTTATTTGGTGTTTCGAATCCCCTGAATTGTGGAGTTTATTAAAATGAAAATTATTGATTCTAAAAAAAATACTCAAGTAATATACTCACTGGCTTTAGTCCACCAATCTTTAGAAGGAAGATCTTTTAAGACATTGCTGAAAAATACACATTTTCATACAGAAATAAAAATTAGCAAATTTAATTTGTGTAAAATAATAAATAAATATAAATAAATTACACTTTAACATTTTGTTGGTTATGGCTCTGGTTATTGGTAATACTAATGATAATATACATACTGAGATCAAAGAATACAAAAACAAGCAAATTAAAGAATGAGTAAATCAAATAAATTCATGAATAAATCAATATCTTTTCATTTATAAATAGTTAGTGCTTCATTGATTCTGTTTAGGTTATTTGTATATGAATAAATTAATGTGACCAGGGAGTTCTGTTGTAGTGAAGGTAACTTACCTCTGTATGTACTTGCAGTCATAGCCCTTATGTCCAATGGCTTTTCGCAGGTTTTCCAGAGAACGGTGCTCACAAGTGTTTTCTTTGCTTAAGGAAAATGTGCATTTAATAATGAGATTGACTACTGGAAAATGAATCACAATAACACAGTAGAATATAGTGTTTACATTTACATTTTAGTCCAAGGGACTTTCAGGTGCAAAAGCATCAAATTTGTAAACTGAAAAACACGACATGTAAAGCTTTCACAAACAATAATAACCATAGAAAGTGCTGCAGTAAATGCATATGTTTTGAAATATGTAACAAGGCAGTCAAAAGGAACTCCCATAACCATAAAGTTTTAAAGAGAATGCTTAAGAAAAAGCAGGTACAGCTGACTAAATTTGTGTTTCACTCTGATTCAAAATCTCACACAATTAAGCACAATGACTCTAAATATTCACTGTAGTTCTATTCATTAACATTCCAACACTGTGTTTAATGTACTTACACCCCCTCCGGGTTCACCATTAACACACGCAAGACAGTCTCGGCCTTTAAGTTGGGCACTTCATACTTGGCAAAAAAACTTGGAATAAATAAAAAGGAAACAAGCACAAGAAATGTGTCATTTTGACTTAATGTGGATTACTGTTGGTTATCTCTTCTTACACACACACACACACACACACACACACACACACTTGCACTTCCACTTTTCTAACCCCAGCTCAAGAGTTACATCATTCCAGGTGAACCTGATTTACCTTTGGGTCCTGTACCCCTCGACTCCATTCAGTAACACAGTGACGGTACCTGATGCTGTGCTTGCCAACTGTAGAGTAGAAACACAAAACATCAGATTATTTCAGCAATATCAGCTTAATGTCCCTGTCAGGCAAATAGGATTGTAATAAATTTAGCGAGTGGTAACTCTGACTCCAGCCAAAACCTATTATCTATTACTCAGATTCAGTGATGGTATGGGATGGCATGTAAAATGTGTACAGTAGGTGCTGTTTTCCTTCTGCAGCTACTGTAGCTGCTAATTAGTTCAGAATATATAATTTGCACACTCACCTCAGCTGAGATCCGGGCCCAGAATATACTGGATGGATGTGGAACAATATCTGCTCCAAACACATCTACAGGAGAAAGAAGAGAATCATACCTGATTCTAATCACACAGGTGTGTGCTAGTTCTCTTACCTGCACAGGTTATGTAGCGATACCAGGGAGACATTTGGAGAAAGCCCACAACCTTTCTGTTGCTTTCTTGAATCAACACCAAATGGCCTATCACAACAAGTGGCCATAAAAGTGTCGATTTGACACAATCCACAGCTCCAAAAGAGTGGAGTCTGCTAGCAGGGGATGTCTCCCCAAAAGCTCTTGGGGATTAACAACAGGATACTACCACAGCAAAAGAGGTTTGGTACTCTCTCACACATTCCAAAGGTAAATTAACGACCATTATCTACCAGTTCATCAGTGTGAGACGGACCCAGGAACACTTAATGAACCACACACATACACACATGGGAATGGGAGAATGAGAATATTCCTCCTTTCTTTATCCGAAGTGCAACACTGTTCTGAGGAATTAAAAGGGACAGTCACAACTGTAAGAGACTGGAATACACATTGTGTCATCACTGAAGAACCAAGAGCTGTTTCTTTACCCTCTCCAGGGCTTCACCCACTCTTCCCCTTTACAACAGGACAGCCATAAATCCTCCCACTCTCCACATTCTTCTTTAAACCTACTTTCAATCCTATACTTCCCAAAATGTCTTTAATGAGTTTATTATGCAGGTTGAAGTATATGCTAAATGTGTTAACTATATATGTGTTGAAGTTGTTTAATTAGTAGTAAGTTGTATGTATACACAATGTTGTCTACCTTATTCGAGGAAATAATTGCAATTATATCACAGTGATTCCCAGGGGAGCACACTCTCTCTCTCATTTGCATGGTACCACACTGCCACCGTGTGGTCATTTATAGCTATGATATGCCAGTATAATATCGACCAAGTTTGATTGTATTAAATGGTTAAATTGTCTTTTCACATTAGTCACACAGTTTGAAACACAAGTTACATATATGAGTTAACTTGGTGAAGACTTTATAGCCACAAATTAGCCCATGAAGGTTTATTTGATGTCCTTATATTGATGTGCTAGCTATATAAGTTTGAATGTAAGTTCACAGGTTTTTATTATTTCGATCAATTGACAACAGTAATTGGTGGAGATGTAAAATACTGGCGTATTAATTTAAAAGAAATCTTTATTAAGATCACGTAGTAATGGATCCCAAAATAAAATAGACTAGAGGAATGGTTCCTCCTGCATTCATTTTCCCCCCCTCTCTCTCAGTTTGGGGTGAAATCTTCTCAAACAAAGAAATTAATTAGTAAACAAGGCGTAACAGAAAAACAACGTGAAGCATGATTTGCATGGCAAACCACACCTGAAAATTCAAAGAGCTATAAAACTTTCTTATCTTATCTTATCTTATCTAATCCTATCTTTTTCCACAGTTCAACATTCCGCCCTCGCCAAGAAACCTGCTGAAGCCAAGATCAACAATTTAGCTGCAATTCGACTTTAGCTGAAACTTAGAGTTTGAACCTGGAGTTAGAAACGTCTTCTCCAGATGAACTTAAGAATCGCTTGCAAGAAGTTTGCAAGTCTGGTTGATTGATCCATACATATCTCCATTTACTGCTGCCAATTCTTATTCCCACATTTCATTATCATTTCCCTTTCATGCTTATTTTGTTTCATTGCATTTCATGCCTATTTTAGTCTATAGTTTCAGTGTTTCATTCTGGTGATCAATATACAGTACATGCCTTATATTGCTTATCTCATTGAATATTGTTATGCTTGAATAGTTAAATAAATACTCCCATTTATTGTAGAGAAGTTGTCATGTGTTTCCTTACTTGCAGAGAAAAGTATCCCTGAACTGAAAAGATTTCATGATCTTTAGATTGATTAAGTAAAGTATAAGTAAAGGCCTAATTTCTTTCATTTACAAAGGTGGTGCCCCTACGAGTGTAATTTGATATCTTGCTCAAAATATTCATATTTCCATACCTTTACGTCATTCTAAATTCAGTATTTTCGACTCTACACGCTACAGTTACCTGATTCTAATCACATGGGAAAATGCCTTAAATGCTCTCACCTTATGTTTCTAACTAAAGAATCAATGCTAGGAGCAGCCTGTATGTTTTACATTGCTCACACTGATACTAATTTTAATATTACCGTTGCTGTTTTCTTTTCCCCACCAAGTTTTGTCGTCTAGGATACCATATATGGTCTGCGAAACATGGACATAGGTGTCCTGATTATCCAGGAAACTCAGCAAACCTTTGGTTCCACTGTACAGCAGTACCTAAGAGACAGCACAAGGAAGAGGGCATTACAGGCAGTGTGTCTTAACAACACATGAACACATGAACACTGGTGTGATGTTTGATATTTCTCACCTTGTCCTTTGGTATTACAATGGACTCTGCTTTGACCAGGTCGTTGTAATTTTCTGGTTCGACAGATCGCTGATGCTTGTTGACAAAGGCACTGGTGAACGTCTTCCAGAAGGTGTCACACCTTTTTTTTGCACTGGATTACATCAGTACAGTAAAATAATTTAATTCATTAGATTCATAAAGTGAAGTAAAAACATAATGAATTAAAACTGCAAGCAGTGATGAGCGGGCCCTCCCTCCGTGTGCAAGTCGGGGTGTGCCGCAGTCGCGGCGTCGTTACCGGACACCGACCGGTCGACGTGGCCCACACCATGAAAATTCCATGTAAATCATGTGGCGATTGTCACACAAGGCTTACTTCCTGTCGCCAGTAGGTGGCGCAATGACTGTGACTCCCAATTGGCTTGTATATGTCCTCAGGCCTGGACTGTTGTCCAGCATGTGAAATCTGGTGCAGATCGGACAATGTACGCTCAAGATCACACAACTTCCTGTTTCCAGTAGGTGGCGCTATGACTATAACCGAATATCAGAATGTAGATGTGTTCAGGCCGGGACCGTTATCAAACCTGTGAAGTTTGGGGCAGATTTGACCATGTACAGTGGCGTTACAACCCACTTCCTGTTTCCTCTCGCCAGTAGGTGGCGCAATGACTATAACTGAATATCGGCATGTAGATGTCGTCAGGCCTGGACACTAGTCAAACGTGTGAAGTTTGGGCCAGATTTGACCATGTACAGTCACGTTACAACCCACTTCCTGTTTCATGTCACCAGTAGGTGGCGCAATGCCTATGACTCCCAATTGGCCTGTAGATGTCCTCAGGCCTGGACTCTCGTCCAGCATGTGAAATCTGGTGCAAATCGGACGATGTACACTCAAGTTATGGCAGCTTCCTGTTTAACGGCGAAACATCGAAATTCGCCGCGCCGCCAGGGCAACGCCGTGTGACGAAAACTCAAGCTTTTGATAAGTTTTCATCGTCGAGGGCTTTTACACACGCTGACTAAGTTTGACGTGGATCCGATCAACCGCCTAGGAGGAGTTCGTTAAAGTACGACCCCTGCAAATTCACACAGCTTCCTGTTGCCAGTAGGTGGCGCTATGACTATAACCGAATATCAGCACGTAGACGTGTTCAGGCTGGGACTCTCATCAAACGTGTGAAGTTTGGTCCAGATTTGACCATGTATTGGCCAGCTACAAGCCACTTCCTGTTTCGTGGCGAAACACGGAAATTCGACGCCTCGCCACGCCCACGCCGTGTGACGAAAACTCAAGCTTTTGATAACTTTTCATCGTCAAACTCTTTTATACACGCTGACCGAGTTTGACGTGGATCCGATGAGCCGCCTAGGAGGAGTTCGTTAAAGTACGACCCCTGCAAACGCCCAAAAACGCCCAAAAATGTCACAATCAATTCAAAATGGCCGACTTCCTGTTGGTTTTAGGCGCATGGTACCACCAGACTTTTTTTTAAGTCTGGACATGATACACGTGCCTACCAAGTTTCGTAAGTCTAGGACAAACGTACGGCGAGGGATACTCCGTTGAAATGTTGTAGGGGGCGCTATCGAGCCGTTTTGCCACGCCCATGCGCAAGACCAATAAAATATATAATTTTTCACCACTTCTGACGCGTGTGCAAAGTTTTGCAACTTTTCGAGCACGTTTAGGCCCTCAAAAACGCGAGCAAACAATAAAAATAAAAATCATGACTAAGAACGAAATACAATAGGGCTTCGCACGAGATCGTGCTCGGGCCCTAACTAGGTTTTTCGCTAATATTGACAAAAAAATCAGAATTGCCCATTCACCTCTACTTCCCATAATAGATGTATTGATGTAGAGTAATACAAAAATCAAAAGCTAAATACAACAAAACTTTTTTAAATGAACAAACATGTAGTGAGAGATACCAGGCTGTTCATTTCCCATTACAGCACCGTGACATCATGTCTACATGGTGTAAATAAAATTGTATTACTGTTAAAAGTTGGTGGCAAAACTGGTTTGCTGTTTATCTACACAGAAACTAAAATATTAGGTGCTTAATTTGCTTGTCTGTGTTTATTTACATAGGGCACAATGCACTCACAGCAAACTGCAGTAGTGTCTGAGTTCAATCTCAGAATTTCTCAGTTTTTTCTCAGGTATTTAGCCCCCTTCCCCTGGCTGTGGGGGGGGGGGGTTGAGATTAATTTGTCTTTTGTTCCATTTTAAAGTTAATTTTGCTTTGCTTTGAGTAACATATCTATAAAAAAACAATATTTCTATGATGGTAAATTAGCATGGAAAACTCACCTGTCTCTGTGCTGTGTTGTCTGCTTGGTAGAGTTCAGATCAGACAGGAGTCTCGACTCAGCAGGTGAGGATCTGGTCTGTAGCGGTCTGTGAGTCTCAGTAGAAATGTACCTGCTTTTATCCACACCTGGACTGTCAGGACACGTCCACTAACAGACCGTTGTTTCACTGGAGATTAGATTAGCGTTTTTGCATCACAATCTAGCATCAATGAAAGGCTCAGTGTGACTCTACAGGTCTCAGGACTCTATCACCAGATGCAGTGTGTGTCTGTGTGGTGAATCATTACAGATCTACAGCACAGTGTGGAGGTTCATCCACTAGCAACACACTTCAGGCCGCTTCAGCTGCACACACTGGACTGTGGAAAAAAATGGTAAAGCGAAGATGCTTTCAAAAGTAATGAAAGTAAAAGTTTCTAAATATAAACCAAATGTACAATTTGTGTTATTATCTACTAAAGATCAATGTACTGACACACTAATGCAGAAAACAAATAAACATCCAAGGCAAAATGTACATAAAAAATCTAAGGTGCCAAAGACTTTTGCGCAGTACTGTGATCTGTGGAGGAGCCATAACACTGGTGACTTGGGACTTGACCCTGACTTGTACTCTGATGACTTGAAAAGGTTTCTAAAGTCTTGACTTGAGATCTTGTGTTTGTGTAAATGACTTAGATTGAAAGTGATGAGATTTGTTCCAGCAGACGACTGAATTTAAATTCTGTTTTCTGAATTTGTATGGAATGATTGAATTTATTGAAGTTGAAACTGATTATAGAAATCAAACTCATGATGCTCTTACCAAGTTTTTATCCTATTAAAACCATATTGCATTGAAAAGTCCTAGATATTTAGTTTTCTTTAAGATATTAAATTGATACTGGACTCTTGATTTGTTCTGACTTGACTTGCTGTTCTACATTTAGACTTGGGACTTGACATTAATGACTTGGACTTGACTTGGTAATCTACATTTAGACTTGGGACTTGACCTGAGACTTGTGCCTCAAGACTTGAGACTGACTTGGGACTCCAGCGAAGTTGACTTGGTCTGTATGGAGGACAAGTAGCAAAAACACTAGCTGCTTCCATTCATTTTGTATAGAAAGCAGTATAGAATGAAGTATTACAAGTGGACCATAGTACTGTAAACAGCATGTATGTTCCATGTATCACATGAAATGGGGTTTTCCTATTTTGTCAGTAGAAATGTATGTTTACTGCATAGTATTTTTTCTGTTACTGTAGTATTTACAGTATTTGAATGTATTTGTACATTTTCCAGAAGTGAAAGCCTGCCAGGTCTTGACCTCACCAGACCTCAGCAGTATTCACTGTATCTCTGTGTGTTTTATATTTGACTAGGCTAGTAACATGATAATCTTTTCCAACATGCTGCTGTGTGTAAGTGCAACTGAAAATGCAAAAGGAACGAGCCTGCTGATAAGATATTCACAGACGGGCTTCACTGAGCACACAGTGCTTCATTGTGCAAGAGATGTGTGGAGTTTTGCATTTGGCGTTAAGTGTTTTTATGTTTTTGTGAGTTATGAGTAAATGAGCCTTAGTTCCTGAAAATGTGTGTAACCACTTGTGGAAAACTAGAATTGTTTCTGTAATTTCCTTCTCATCAAGTCCGAGAGCATAGCAAGCTGAAACCCAACGGGAGCAGAATCTAATTTGAATTGAATATTTAATGATTTCAAAGCATATGCCACACATAAGAAGTAAATCCTTCTGTCATCCCAAACTTCGGTGCTTCCTCACCATGAGAAAAACAGATGGATGGATCTTTACTTCATCAAGATATTTTAATTCAGGCACAGAAAACAAAGCGTCGCCGACATTTCCCAATAAATCCGGGAATAAGAAAATGCTGAATTTTTGTGCTGTAAAATATATAGATAAGTATAGATTAGACCAGTGATTCTCAACCTTTTTCATATCGAGGACCCCTAATTTAGTACCATTAGGTCCACGGACCCCATTTGATGAGATTTTGTCTCTCAGACCCAAATCTGAGAATATAATATTTATTGTTTGATATGATTTTGTCCAGAATTCCATGACTATCTGTATTGTAGGTAGAGAGATAACAACTATGATCAAAACAGTCATTCCTCTACATTCTCTAATGTGTTAACTTCTTGTAAATGAAATAAGGGTGAAGTTTAACAATCCATCAATTTGCTGGGGACCCCCTGGAACGACTCAAGGACCCCTGGTGGTCCCCGGACCCCACATTGAGAACCACTGGATTAGACTACCCAAAAGTATAGCTAAATTGTTAAGATTAGCTTCACCTTGACAACTTTAAAATGCTGCTTACATGTACATGTATGTCGATAAATCAGTATTAATATTCCAATAATTTATGAAAAATATAACTCTCTAAATGGGGACAGTTTGCATAATGAGTTTACTTTGATCCTCTAAGTACATTTTGCTGCCAATACTTATGTACTTTTACTTAAGTAAGATTGTGAATGCAGGACTTTTACTTGTAATGGAGTATCTTTACATTGTTGTATTGTTACTTTTACTGAAGTAAAAGATCTCAGTACTTCTTCCACCACTGTGTAACACATACCAAGTCGTTCAGAGACTTAAAGCTACTCGTCAGGAGACTCAATACCTGTTGCTGTAACTCAGTCTCAGTAAAACGAGGAGCGCCCCCCAGTGACAGAATCTGTTACTGCAACTAAACACTGTTCCTAAAGCACAGTGGGCTTACAGTGTTTCTGACTGTCACAACACAGCTGAGACCGTAACAGAGTGGAGAGAGACTCAGCTAACCCTGAACACAGTCCAGCACCACTGTGTTCACAGGGAGGGGGGGGGGGGGGGTTCTCTAAACCACAGACAGCATAGATATAGAGGTGTGTGTGTGTGTGTGTGTGTGTGTGTGTGTGTGTGTGTGTGTGTGTCCGTCCCTCAGAAATAGACATTTTAATTTAACCACATAAGCAGTTATTTTTCATCACAGTTTGGAAGGCACAGCCACATTTGTCGACCGATTCCATTTCTACAACATCCTCCATCAGTTCAGCAGAGCATAGACCACACACACACACACACACACACACACACACACACACACATACACTATACACACACTATACAAATACAAACACTGTACACACAGTTTACACATACAGTACATACACTGTACACATACACACATGCTATATACACTATATACATGCAGGTGAATTTGTGTGTTGTGTGGTGGGGGATGTAGGTAAGTGTGTGTGTGTGTGTGTGTGTGTGTGTGTGTGTGTAAGCGTCTCTGGAGAAAATAATCAGCTAAATCAGGAAACAGGAAAACAAACAGCGCTGCACTGACATCTAGAGGCTGAATGAGGAACTACAGGAAAACGACATCTGTTTCCTTTTCCAGTCTCTTTTTCTTCACCCCAAAAATAAAACCGTTGAGAGTCAGATTGACTGTTTGCAGCTTCATTCAGGTCTGATATGTGACAGTGAGGCTCTGCACCGGCCGCTGTACGATCTTTTAAAGCAGAAATGTGATAGAAGGCTGAAGAGTGTGTTGAAAATTGTGTAAAAGCGTCATTTTAAAGCGTAAAGAAAATGCCTGTCTCTCCACCCGCTCCTCAGTTTAGAAAAATACAAAGCTGTGTGCACATAAAATCCAGGAAAAAGACATTCTGCGATGTATTGTCGAGATTAGAGAAGGCTGGATCTGTTTCATCATGAACTGGTCATGAACTTTCTGAAACGAAGTGAGTTTGGGGTTTCATCCCACTTTAAAATTGACCTTCTCTTCTTTTATCTGACTCTTATCCAGAGAGACTTCCAACAGCAGAACAAGCTTCACTTCCTTGATCACCATTACAGCCAACAGTAAGGAGGTCAAAGGTCAGGCTGACAGATATTCCCGTGACCCTGAATCATCATGTATGACACCGGTCAGCTCCCAGTGTCCGACAGCAGACTGTGGTTGAACAGATCCCAGTATGAGTGTGTGACTGTGGGAGTGTGAACGTTTAGTCTGAAGTCAGTGTGTAAAGTCTAAACTAACAGTTACAGTGAAACTAGTCAGTTTGATGCTGAAGCTGTGTCATCAGAATCAGAATCAACTTTATTGGTTGGAGGGAAATAAATACAAATAGTAAATAAAATCAACAAATCAAACAAATCAGAACACAATGAAACTAAATACAGAAGGAAATAAACAGTGGTGAGGCAGTAATGGCTCATGAAGGTGACTATGTTTAACTATTATAATAAATATGGCTGTTATACATATATACACTTATAAGAACTGTACATAAAGTGCCTGTGGCCTATGGTTTACAGATAAATAAATATAGTATAGACATAGTATAAAATATGTAGTATGAAATATAAAATATGTACTGTATATGTGTCAAAATGTGAAGTATAGTATAACATATATACTATATTGTATAGCATATGTTATGCAATATAGTATGAATAATTAAGACAGTTCAGTTCTGATGTGCTGAACCTGCATGTTAAACTCAGCTCAGGTCATATCTCCATTATATCACCACAGAAGCACAACTATATTAAATGATTAACTTAGAGTCTTCACTGTTGTTGTTGATGAATCCATCTGTACTGATGCAAGTTTTAAATGCAACACAGTGTAGGATGATGATCTATCTGGTTTTGAATTATCACTTGCCTTTTGAAGATTGCGTCTGTTATTGAATTACCACAAAAGTAAACGAGGATACATGTTGAGGTTTGTTTATTTATAGGCTACTTAGGCCTATGTCATTACTTAAAGAGAGAGGGGGGGGGGGGGGGGGAGAGAGAGATCTAGCTCCCCTAGGCTTTCCTAATTATTGCCTGATCACAAGTCACGACTCTTGCTGAGAAAACAAACAAATAAACGTGACAGCTTTGATATGAGGGAGTTTGTGAAGAAAGAGAGAAAGTGAAGAAGATGGAAGATATAAAGTTCATCCCTGATGTGGAAAAGTCCAGTGAGCTGTCAGCAGAGTTTCTACAAGGACAGCAGTGAACAGATGAAGCTTCGGTGGCTGTTGGAGCTCCATGTCAGCAGCTACAGCCTGTTTCCACGGGGTTTCTCCTCCTGTAGAGCAGGGGCGCTGCTGGCGCGCTAAATCGCCGTACTCGCCCGCTACGCGTCCTGAGTGAACCAAGCGTGAGTGTGAAAGTCTCCCAGCTGTAAGGAAACAGAATGTGAACTGAACGTGAACGTCAGGAAACAGAACTGAATTCCATTAAATTCTAGGGCTGGACCCGAATATTCGACTATTCGGATATTCGTTCGTTGGGTAGGTATTCGGTTTTCAATTTTGGGATTCGGATATTCGTTTTTTTAAATGTAATTTTATTTATTCTTTTTTTTTTTACTTGCATTCAAATGTCAGTCACATTTGCTGATCGCCATGGCGGCACAGAGAAAAAAGTACGACCTGAAATTCAAGCTGTCAGTTGTCAAAGTTGCTGAACAAAACAGGAGAAGCAGCAGCAAGACATTTATCCGTTGATCTTTTTTTTTAAAATCTTTTTTCTAAGGTAGGCTACCGGTATTTTGATACGGGTCTCTCTCTCTCTCTCTCTCTCTCCCTCTCTCTCTCTCTGTGCTTTAGAACGTAACCGCTGTGAAACAATCAGAAAATAACGTTTTATTTATCTGATTCACCGGCTTTCTCGCTACTACCGCTCCCTCTCTACATTCACTTTCTAGCTCGCTCGACCATCTCTCTCTCTCTCTCTAGCTCGCTATTAATTGAAGTTATATGTATGTTAAGTATGTTTTCAGTGCTGTGTTTTTGTGAGGAGGAACTGTGACTATGTGTGAACTTTGTCGGGTGAACTGTTACCCGTGTATGGAAAGCCAAGCAGTTTGAAAGTGCGTGACTCTTAACCCCCCCCCCCCCCCCCCACGGCCGAAGCTTCGAATATTCGCTGTTGATTACTACCGAAGCTCCGAAGCCCAAAAAATGGTATTCGGGACAGCCCCATTAAATTCCATGACATTCCACTTCTAAGGGCGTTTTCACACCTACAGCTCGTTTGCTCTGGTCTGAATCAGTTGATGAGTTTGTAAACTTGGAGCGTTTTCCCCCTTGGTTCGGTTTCTTTTCACACAGAGAAAAATCCAAGCGAACCAAAATGCATCACAACAAACCACCTGAGAACGTTCACTCTGCTTATTGGTCAGATGTGTCTGGGGCGGGAGCAAGAAAGTAAATACAGGAAGAAGGTCCTGAGTTCTGGACTAGAGCACATTGCTCTGCAACATGGAGCAACGGCAGAGTTGGCATTTGCTCATAACTGCTGTAATTATCTGGGCAATATACCAGGCAACACTGTAGCAGCAGAATGCCCAATGCAACCGAGGAAACGTCTGGAAAATGCTGTACTGGCTACACCTGCTATGGCTTCGGTTTAAAGTGCACACAATTTCCAATAATTCCCAACACAATGTAACTCCTGTCTGCGCTGGATCTGTTTCAGGTGGATCTGGTTCGGCTGGATCTGTTTCGGCTGGATCTAGTTCGGCTGGATCTGTTTCGGCTGGATCTGGTTCGGCTGGATCTGGTTCGGCTGAATCTGGTTCGGCTGGATCTGTTTCAGGTGGATCTGGTTCGGCTGGATCTGTTTCGGCTGGATCTGTTTCAGGGGGATCTGTTTCAGGGGGATCTGTTTCGGCTGGATCTGGTTCGGCTGGATCTGTTTTTCGGCTGGATCTGGTTCGGCTGGATCTGTTTCAGCTGGATCTGTTTCAGGTGGATCTGGTTCGGCTGGATCTGGTTCGGCTGGAGCCGTTACAGGTTTAGTTTTGCCTCAACGATTATTTAGTGGGAATTTCTGTTCAAAACGGTGTGAGTCTGAGCTGAAGTTTATCTGGTGCAACAGGCTGCAGTGCTAATCTTCAGTCCCATTTCATCTGACAGGTCTGTCATTAGACAGCAGTAGAGCTCAGTAGAGTTCAGTAGAGTTCAGTAGAGTTCAGTAGAGTTCACTGAGCTTTGTCAAAATAAAACGATGACTGGATGGAAAAACCATGTGGCATTTATTGATCCCAAGAGGAAAAACAGGACTTTTTCAACACTTCATCAGTCTGGTGAACACACACACACACACACACACACACACACACGGGCATAAACACACGCACACACACACACACACACGCACACACACACTCGCGCACGCGCACGCACGACTGTCATCTGTTCTAATCCAACCAAAGAAGTTTGGTCTATTGTGCTGATCAGCTGCTTGGATGGATTTGGGTAAAAGTCATTGGGGTGTGTGTGTGTGTGTGTGTGTGTGTGCGCGTGTGTGTGTGTGCGTGCGTGCGTGTGTGTGTGTGTGTGTGTGTGTCTAACATAATAGCAAAGTTTTGTAATGCCTTCCATCTGACTCGGCTGTCGAGGGATTTTGTCGGCAGCCACGAGAAGTCACACATTAAATATAATGCGCGTGCACACACACACACACACACACACACACACACACACACACACATGCGCTCAAATACAGAAGCACTACCGCATGCAGGCGAATATAAATACTCGTAACACCACACATAACTACACATGAATAAGAATAGTTCTCCAATAGGGGATTTCTATTGTCTGTAACAGTGAGAACTACTCTACAAAAATACTGTTGGAAAATTATCATACAGTATAACTATTATATCTAAGATGTGTGATATTAAGACATTTTTATTGTTAACAGTTTTTGAGGAGTCAGAACTTTATTTATATTATTATGTCCTGCCAACATGACACAAGATACAGAGTT
Organism: Centroberyx affinis; assembly: GCF_046629955.1. Classification (NCBI taxonomy): domain Eukaryota; kingdom Metazoa; phylum Chordata; class Actinopteri; order Beryciformes; family Berycidae; genus Centroberyx; species Centroberyx affinis. The sequence continues at coordinate 8,432 of NW_027280635.1, read as the reverse complement.
CATACTAAAACTGTCCATGTGTTATGTGAAGACAAGTATGTTGAAAATATTTACCAAATAATGCCTTAATTTGCTTAATTAATGACCTCGTTAGCATAATTGGTTATGTTTAATACATCATGGTGAACATTGGGCTGCTCTTGTTGCCTCTTGTTTATTATTTATTTATTTGAATTTTTTATTATTTATATATATGCCATGTCTGAAATGTCTGGAACTGGTCTGGTACTACCAGACATTTCAGACAAGGCGTCTGATGTCAGAAGCCATTCTCATTGGTTAACCCCCATCAGACAAAAAAGGCCGGTATCACCCACATCACCGTCAATGGTCACTCCATCCCTCTCTTCTCTCTTGTCACAAACCAAGCTGGACTCATCACTGTCTTTCGATTAGGGTTGCAAAGGGGTGGAAAATTTCCGGTAAATTTCCAGAAAGTTTCTGGTAAATTTCCATGGGAAGTTAAGCTGGGGAATTTTGGAAATATTCCAAATTGGAAACTTTCCATGGGAATTATGGGAATTTATGGGAATTAATGGGAATTTATGGGAATTAACTGGGAATTGAGGGTAATTTAATGGAAAGGTATCATATCCAAGCATAAATATTTGTTTTGTTATAAGCAGACATCCATCCAAAATAATACAATTAAAATAAAAGATTTATTTGTAAGGAGAACTTTATCAAGTGTTAAATATTTTATTGAACAATCAATTCTTTCATTGAAGAACAAAAACATGAATGTTGAGTTAAATATTACTCATCCCCCGACCCAACCCATTCAAAAATTAACAAAAATGCACAGGAATGCACAGTGCGTGTAGGGGGCGTGGCCTCAACAGCCCTGCAGTAAGCAGTGTGCTATGTGTGCATGTGATTGAGGAATAGCATAGATATTCAACTGTACTTGCATGATATCTGGTTGTTTTAGTCAGGATTATGCTAAAATATATTTTCCCCAACTATATTTAAGTTCCCTATTAAGAGCATACCTTCAATTTAGTAAATTCCTGGTTTATTCCCGTTTATTCCCATAAATTCCTGTTAATTCCCATAAATTCCCGTTAATTCCCATGGAAAGTTTCCAACTTTGAAAATTCCCGGAATTTTGCAACCCTACTTTCGATGCACACTAAATCTATTTGTCAAACCTCATTCTTCCACCTGAGGAACATCTCAAGATGAAGACCCTCCCTGAGCACACGTGATGCAGAGAAACCGGTCCATGCCTTCCTCAGCTCCCGCATCGACTATTGCAATTCTCTGCTCACAGGCCTACCCACCAAAACTGTCCAAATATGTCCACAACAGTGCCGCCCGGGTTCCCACCAAAACACGGAAATCACACAGCACATCACCCCAGTCCTCCGCTCCCTCCCACTCACTGGCTCCCAATAAACCAACGGATCATCTTCAAGTTACTCCTCCTGGTGTTCAAGGCCATAGATCTCACCGGTCCACCCTGCCTTCAGGAGCTCCTCACCCCTCCATCCTCACCCCTCCATCCTCACCCCTCCATCCTCACCCCGGACACTCGGGTCTGGCAGCTCAAACCTCCCTGCTGTGCCACGGACAAAGCTGACGAGCATGGGACATCGTGCCTTTTCGTCTCTGGGGCCACGCAAGCTCCCGGGAAAGATTAGGGCCTGAGACTCACTCGCTGTTTTTAAATCAAATGTTAAAACTCACCTGTTCCTCTCTGCTTTCCCCTATAGGGTCCTGGTTCATCTGTGCCTTCCCTTTAAACGTGGGTCTCTACATTTTTTTCTCTAATTTTATTAATTGTATTTTAACCCTTATTGTGGTTTATGCCTATAATCGCATAATTTAATTTTTTTTTTTTTTTTGTGTGACCAGTTTTAATATTGAACTATGATTGTTTTACTCTTTCTGTGAAGCACCTTGAGATTTCGTTGTATTTTAAAGTGTGCTATATAAATACAATTCATCATTATTATTATTATTATATGACGTTTAAAAAAAGATTGATTTTTCCATTTTCCATTTCTCCACAATTCAAGTGTCTTGTGGAAGTGTTTGGCTAGAAGGAGATTCATTTCTAGTTCCTGATAAGGAAAGTCATTTTATTTTACAACATTAGATAGTTTGATAGTTTGTTTTACAATTTGTTTGTTAGCCGTTGTTGTTCGTTGTAAATGGTTTTAATGCTTTGTTGATACTGTAACGTGCAAAATGTACACTAGCGGTAACGTTAGTTGTTAAGTTGTATTAGTGAGTATTATTGGTGATTTGATTGTAATAAATTAACTGCTGAGATGCATATTGTAGCTTTAAGTTACCTTAAACAATACTAGCTAGCTAGCATGCTAGTAGCTAATAGCTAACAAGCTAACACTTAGCACTGAGCATAGCATCACAGCCAAGTTGTAGCTAGTTAGCTGTAGGAGCTGAAGTGGAAGTGCAGGCCAAAGCCTTCCTGTGGTTGACTAGCGGCTAAGTGGCTAACGTGATTTTCCATTGATCGCAAAGTATTCTTTCTTCTGCTACTAAACAAAAGCAGCGAATGGAGTTGAGTTTCACCTCTAGACTCATTATACAGCTCGAGGTTTTAGATGATTTGCATGTTTCTGTTATTTTAGGGCGTAGAAACTTCCAGAAAAGACTTTGTACCGATGGAGAACTACAGCATCGATTTTTCACCTGGTTTGCTTCCCTTTGCAGGAGACGGAAGCTGGGTAATGTAGTTCAGTAACTACTTTCATCTTTCCTGTAAATAATACTGAGTGGATTTCTGTGAAGTTGAGCCAAACGAGGCGTGGTGATGCTTCCTGCAACATGTTTCAAAATAAAAGCCATAAGCTTCTTAGATTGCTGATATGAAGTAACCTCCATACTGACAGAGGGGGAAGTCGGCCAGAGGGACGACAGACATGACGTCAACTTCGGCTCCCTGCTGCCCCCCCCCCCCCGCCTCCGATCACATGTGACATCAAATCCCTTTCGTCATAAAGAGCAGAGATACTTCGTGGGCTGAAATCAGATGTGACCTTTAGGTCTTTAGGTTTGACTTTTGTGTCGGCCGTGATGCAACTAGCACAGTAAGCTAGGTGTAGTTGTGAACTATTATTACCAATTTTATTTTATTACATTATTTTCCAAGACACTCACAGCTGGCAACACTTATTTATTATTTATTCATTTGTTTACAAGCTTTGAAATTGCAGTTAGTCTTGAGAGATCTTTCTCTGAAATTGGTTCTTCAATATATTTTTAACATCACTGCTTTTTGCTATGTAACATTGAGCTGGTTATCAGCTGTTTAACATGTTAAAAAAAATGTAATGTAAAGTCAAACTGAACTCTGGGTGAAACTCTGATCCGCTTGGTGTGAAAGTTCATCGCTAAACAGGAGGAGGAGATCATCATCAGACCTCTAAAGCTCAGTGTGAATTCATAGAACACACACACACACACACACACACACACACACACATACACACACATACAGAGAGAGACCCTGTACTTTCTCACATCATGTCATTGCTATGACATTAGAGTATATTGCTATTAGGGCATATTGGTAGATTAGGTGACACACACACACACACACACACACACACACACACACACACACACACAGGTCTTTGTCCCATTGTGTCATTGCTGTGACATTAACATGCAGCTTAACTTCAGCAGCTGTGGTGTTAACAAGTGACAGAGAGAGAGGATTAGTCACAGCACATGTGCAGCAGATAAACACGGAGCTGCAGCTTCATCATGTTCTGTGCTTTTCACTGTTTTAACAAACCAAAGGTCAAACCCCAAAACCCCAAAAACCCCAAACCTCAAGGCACACCTACATACAGGCGTAGTCATAATTATGCAGAACATAATACATGGTATCATTATATTGCATAAAATTAAGAAATATTAATACAATATCAAGTATAGTTTTATATTTATAAAAGGTCAGAACAAAAGCTCCATGCAACACCACTATATGAAAGAAAAACGGTTTTTTGGTTAAGTTTTCGGTACAAGACCTCATGACATCATCTATACAGAGGAGGTGTCATTTTTATATTTATAAAAAGCAATTTCAGTAAAGAGTACAAATACAAATGTGCAGATAAAAATGCATCTGATGAAGAAAGTGATGTAATTTTCACTTGTTTGACTGATTGATTGATTGATTGATTGATTTTATTTATGGATTAGCAGACAAAAACAAAACAAAGTTAAAGTTAAAACACTTATTTCCAACATGGTCCCAAGATGTTAAAAGACAAAGAAAACACAAGGAAGCACAAGACATTGAACATAAAAACTAAACAAACACAATCCTGAAAAACCAAAAACACATCACCACGATTTAAGAGATAAAAAAAATAAAATAACTCCCACATCAGAAAAACAAGGGCAGCTAAGGTAACAATGTCATTGCAGATTTCATTATAAATCTGTTACTACCAAAGTCTATACTACCAAACCAAACCCTTTCTCATCACATAAACATTAATTATCCACTAAAAAGCAGCTTTAATAAAGTAAGGTTAGTATTTAAGGGATTTATTCATGGGTTGGTTCACAGAGATACTCGTAATTAAGGGATTTTTCATGTCTTTAGTGCAGGTTTACAGGTTATTAATGAGTTATTAACGGAAAGTTCATGTTTCCCTGAATTACATTAAATTAGCAAGTAAGGAGTCAAGATTGAGGGGAGTTTAAGGATGTTTTGAATGTTATTTTAAGGGATTAAAGGTCCATAGAGATCATCAACAGAAAACATGGCATTTAATGTGTAACTAAACAGCACAGAGCATCAGTAACTAACTTAAGTAAACTCAAGTGAAAAAGCAGTAGCAGGTAAAAACAGACAGAAAACAGAAAACATAACTTGAAAACAAATCGGCTTCACACAGAACACACACAATGCAATTATAGACTAAATTTAAATTAATTATAAATGTAATTAACAGAATAAACATCCATAATTTTTTTCATGTTCACTTTTCATAGTTTTCTTTCACTGTCATTACATAATTTTATTGTTATTACCTTTCTCTCTCTGTATCTATTCATTTCCCCTCTATATGCTTTAACAACAGATGTATTTACTTCATTTCATTTCAATGTTCATTTGAATAAGGACAGATACATAGACATAGAACATGTAAATGAAAATAGTCTGATGTCTCATATCATAACATTTTTGTAAAAACACTGTTAAAAAACACAGATGTAGAATACAACAGATAGAGAGTACATACACACAAAAGGACATTATCAACATAAGACAGATAGTGCCAAAAAAAAGAGAAGGGGGGGGGGGGGGGTGCAGAGGTAGGAGAAAAACAAAATGAAAGAGAGAGAGAGAGAGAGAGAGAAGGTTTGAAAGACAGGTAGAGGAGAGAGAAATACAGAGAGGGGAGGTGGGGAGATAGAGAGAGGTAGAGAGAGGGGAGAGAGACCTTCAAAGAGAGAGAGAGAGAGAGAGAGATGTAGTACAGAAAGAAAAGGTATACAAAGAGAGAAATGCAGCGAGTGACAGGTTAGAGGGAGAGAGATGGAGAGTAAGACAGAGAGAGGGAGAGGGAGAGAGAGAGAGAGAGAGAGAGAGAGAGAGAGAGAGAGACCTCCAAAGAAAAACGTAGAGTAGTAGTGAAGCAGAGTTATGTCATGTCATGTTATAATCACACATATTTTCAGATTTACATTGAAATTGTGAACTTGCGAGCTTTCTAATAATATTTAAAATGTGTTGTAATGGCCTGGAGGTGCGGTGTGTGTGTGTGTGTGTGTGTGTGTGTGTGTGTGTGTGTGTGTGTGTGTGTGTGTGTGTGTAAACCCTCCAGTCCAGTCTAGTCTGGTCAGGTTTATTTATACTGCCATTTATCACAAGCAAGTCTCAAAGGGCTTTACATACCATCATATACCATACTGCATCACTATATATCATCATATACACTACCAATCAAAAGTTTGGACACACACATTTTTCTTTATTTTACCATTTTCCACATGTTAGAATAACAGTAAAGACTCAAAACTATGAAATAACACAAATGGAATTATGCAGCGGCCAAAAAAAGTGTTACACAAATCAAAACTATCTGATATTTTAGATTCTTTGCCTTGATGGAAAGACAAAAGCTTTGGAAAGAACACTCTGCCTGTAGATATCAGGGAAGCCAGCTCGCTAAATATTTTTTAAAAGAAAGATAAAAAAACTTCTCTCTTCACTTATGCTCCGCTGCACTTCTTTTAAAATGATTGAATAATTGATTTTATGCATTCTATGTACTCTATTTTTTTAACATTATTTTTATTATTATTATTCAGTTGGTTTTACCTTCCATCTTATGTTATGCATTCCTCATATTTATCTTGTTTTTACTTTAATTATCAAGTGGGTTTTTATTCTCCATCTTATTTTACATTAATTATGGCATTCTGTCCCTGTTTTTATGCTCATTCTATGTCTATTTTCATGTGAAGATGCATTCTATATATTCTATTCTCATCTTTATCTTATTTTCACTATTATTATCAAGTTTTATGTGAATCACTTGGTGCATGTCATTTCTTTGTTGTAAAGCACTTTGAGCTGCATTTCTTGTATGAAAGGTGCTATACAAATAAAGTTTATTATTATTATTATTGTTAACTGTTGGAATAACCTCCACCAGTTCAGCTCAACATGAGATGAAGGAGTGTTTCTGTTTCTGGCTTCATGTGAAACTCTTTTCCCAGACGGGCGACGGAGGTGGAGAATATTCCTCTACAGCTGAGTGCAGACTGCTGCCCGCCCACTTCCTCCTTATCTCATTAATATTCAAATAAGCCCCTCCCACTGACGCTTCCCGTCCGAACTTTCTGTTTCATTCAGAAATACTTCAACACACAGAATCTAAATCTTTAGGCAACGTTGTATGTCTGCCCTTCTCTCTCTCTCTCTCTCTCTCTGTCTCTCTCTCTCTCTCTCTCTCTCTTTCTGTCTCTCTCTCTCTCTCTCTCTGTCTCTCTCTCTCTCTCTCACACACACACACACACTGATGTACAGATGGATACACACATGCAGAGATGGACAAATTACAAACACACATGCACACACATACAGACACAAAATACACAAATACACATACATAAACACAAACACTTGTGCACAAACACATTCCAACTTACACACACACACACACACACAATGGGAGTGTAAAAACTAAGCTCTGGTTAAGATCCTGGTGCCGTTTGGTTAAGCCTTGTGCCGTGTGTCTTTCTGTACTTATATGTGTGTGTGTGTGTGTGTGTGTGTGTGTGTGTGTGTGTTTGAATATGCACATGCACATATACATTTATGAGGCATTGACAGACATGCACACACAAAGACACACACACACACACACACGTACAGTCTCTGCATGTGTGTGTGGACATGTAATTGTGTGCACGTTTGCATGCATGATTGTGTGTTTATATGCAAATTTGCATGTGTGTGTCATGACAGAAGTGTGTGTATCTGTGTGTGTTCCCCAATACTACTGTGGATCAATAGAGAGGGAGAGAGAGAGAGAGAGAGGAAGAGAGAGAGAGAGAGGAAGAGAGAGAGAGAGACAGAGAGAGAAAGGAAGAGAGAGAGAGAGGAAGAGAGAGACAGAGAGAGAAAGGAAGAGAGAGAGAGAGGAAGAGAGAGAGAGACAGAGAGAGACGGGAGAGAGACGGGAGAGAGAGACAGAGAGAGAGAGAGAGAGAGAGAGAGAGAGGGTCCCAGCTGCAGTATCCAGAGGGTTTTGAACCAGCAACAGCTGCATCCAACCTGTCAATCAAGTCCTGCTGAGTCTATTCATGGATCCTGGACAGACTGACAGACTGAGAGTCCTTCACTCCTCTGTCTGTCTGTCAGGCTGTGGTGACCTCTGACCTTTCCCCTCCTTGTGATTGGTTCATCTGGAAATCTGCCGCCACAGTGTGACTTCTGCTGTAGCCGCGGTGGAGAAACTCATTCATTTTATTTCTATCCTTCTTTATCTTTCTGTTCATTTCCCTTAAGACCTTTTTTATTTTTTTTGCTTGCATTTTGTCTGTTTGTTTTGTATAAGCCCCAGAGTTGGTTTTTTTTAATCTCACCTGCACAATTTGTTTCACTGATTATTATTATTATTATTATTATTTTTTTAAATTATTTTCCTGTTTCATCACACTGCAAATAAACTTGAGGGTTTGAAAGTTGAACTTGAAATGAAATTACTTCTTCACCTTGTTAGTTAGTTCTCACTTTATTTGGATAATAATAACCTTTATTTGTAAAGCACCTTCCATACACAACATGCAGCTCAAAGTGCTTTACATCAATAGAAGGCAGATAAAAGATGGCAGATAACAGACAGATAAAAAGATAAAATTCATATAATAGAACAAGCAAAATGCATTGCATTAAAAGAATCAAATCAAGTGAAATAGAAACACAAAGAACA
>NW_027280634.1:177500-185577 GCF_046629955.1 Centroberyx affinis | reverse complement strand
TAGTGTATGTACAGTGTATGTAGTGTATGTAGTGTATGTACAGTGTATGTAGTGTATGTAGTGTATGTAGTGTATGTACAGTGTATGTAGTGTATGTAGTGTATGTAGTGTATGTACAGTGTATGTAGTGTATGTAGTGTATGTAGTGTATGTAGTGTATGTACAGTGTATGTAGTGTATGTAGTGTATGTAGTGTATGTAGTGTATGTACAGTGTATGTAGTGTATGTAGTGTATGTACAGTGTATGTAGTGTATGTACAGTGTATGTACAGTGTATGTAGTGTATGTAGTGTATGTAGTGTATGTACAGTGTATGTAGTGTATGTAGTGTATGTAGTGTATGTAGTGTATGTACAGTGTATGTAGTGTATGTAGTGTATGTAGTGTATGTACAGTGTATGTAGTGTATGTAGTGTATGTACAGTGTATGTAGTGTATGTACAGTGTATGTACAGTGTATGTAGTGTATGTAGTGTATGTAGTGTATGTACAGTGTATGTAGTGTATGTAGTGTATGTAGTGTATGTAGTGTATGTACAGTGTATGTAGTGTATGTAGTGTATGTAGTGTATGTACAGTGTATGTAGTGTATGTACAGTGTATGTAGTGTATGTAGTGTATGTACAGTGTATGTAGTGTATGTAGTGTATGTACTGTATGTACAGTGTATGTAGTGTATGTAGTGTATGTAGTGTATGTAGTGTATGTACAGTGTATGGACAGTATTTTTAGTGTATGCAGGTGTGGTTGGTCACCTTGGGGCCCGGTGTTGCCAGGGTTAGCATTGTTGCCATCGGGGCCCTGAGGCCCCTGGAGCCCCTTCTCGCCTTTAACACCAGTGAGACCGGGGGGCCCTGAGGGTGAGACAGGAGGTAGACAGACAGGTTCACAGACAGACAAGTAGGCAGACAGACAGACAGACAGACAGACAGACAGGGATTATTATTATTATTATTATTATTATTATTATTATTATTATTATTATTATTATCATCACTATTATTACTATTATTATTGTTATTGTAATTGTTCTCATCATCTTTAGTATCCAGCACCTAATATCTGTGAGGAAATGTATGAGAGTGGCCAGACTAGTCCGTTGTCTTTATGGACATACAGTATATAAGTGTGTGGTCAACTTAAGAGTGAAAATATCTGCAGATAATATGCTCAAGTGGATGCGTGTGAATGGAAAACAAAATGGAGCCCAGAATTGAACCCTGTGGAACCCCAAATATGACGTCTGCTGAGGGTTCCAGTGCAGCCAGGCGGAACCAGGAACACAGGTCAGGTGCCTGTGGGGAGGAGTTTAGGTGTGGCACCTGTCTTTTCTCCTGTCTATGGGTTGGGATGGACAGACTTTCCCCTTAGTTTGAGACAGATGAGAGGCTCCTGCACTCCGTCTGCCTCGTGAGTATGATTTGGATATTTATGCAGTATTATGTAATTATATTGTATGATGTATTGTGTTAGCGAGGCTAATCGGATGCGGTTTATCCTAGCGCCGGTGGCCCCAGCTGTTGGTCCTGGGTCCGTTGTAGCTCCAGGGACCAGAGACTAGTCTACCATAGCGGACTGTTCATGTGTGGACTGTACACTGTGGACCGTACACTGTGGACCGTACACAGTGGACCGTACACTGTGGACCGTACACTGTGGACCGTACACTGTGGACCGTACACTGTGGACCGTACACTGTGGACCGTACACAGTGGACCGTACACTGTGGACCGTACACAGTGGACCGTACACAGTGGACCGTACACAGTGGACCGTACACTGTGGACCGTACACAGTGGACCGTACACTGTGGACCGTACACTGTGGACTGTACATGACACATTAATGAATTACTTTTCCACAGTATAACCCGTTGCACTACACACTATGTTTACGACACTCTACTGCACTTACTGTCTCCTGCTGCTATGCTGTATAACTGTGTTTGTACCATGTTTTTGACGTATTTTTTAGATTCTTTCTTAACTACATGTTTTTATATGTTATGTGTTCTATGTCACACTGTAGTCCAAGAGAAATGATGTTTCATTCCCTGTATGTATGACATGCATATGTGGAATGACAAATAAACTAAATTAACTAACTAACTAACTAACTAACTATTGGAGCATTTATGAATATTGGGCTGAAACTTGAACAGCTATTGTACTCAAGGAACTGTATTTTATTTTGGATATCCAACATGCCTCTTTATGACACTACTGTTTTCAAATTAACTTGTTGTGAATAAACATTATTTTTTAATATATTTCCGTGTCTGGCTGCTTACCTTCAAGAGGTCCAGGACCTGTTCAGTTTTGTACTAAGGGTTCAACATATTGACTGAAAATGAGCCCATGACAAGCTTCTACCTACCCAGTTTCACACAGTACCAGATAGAATAGAATAGAATAGAATAGAATAGAATAGACTTTTAACCAGATCCAGGCAGAGAGAGCACATCAGCCCTATCCTGGCCTCTCTGCACTGGCTTCCCATGAAATTTAGAGTAGATTTTAAAACTCACTCAGACCTGTTGATCCACACAAACCGGGTCAGGGTCAGACCATCAGGCAGAGGGTTTAGGGTCAGGGTCAGACCATCAGGCAGAGGGTTTAGGGTTAGGGTCAGACCACCAGGCAGAGGGTTTAGGGTCAGGGTCAGACCACCAGGCAGAGGGTTTAGGGTCAGGGTCAGACCATCAGGCAGAGGGTTTAGGGTCAGGGTCAGACCACCAGGCAGAGGGTTTAGGGTCAGGGTCAGACCATCAGGCAGAGGGTTTAGGGTCAGGGTCAGACCACCAGGCAGAGGGTTTAGGGTCAGGGTCAGACCACCAGGCAGAGGGTTTAGGGTCAGGGTCAGAGTTCAGGCACTTTGAAAGACACTTTTATATTTTTGCCTTTTCTTAACTGTTTCGAGGTTTTGATTACTGCCTTCCAGGACTCTTCTCTGTTTTATCATTTATCATTTGGCTCGTATGATTTTATGAATGTTTTTTATGAATGTTTGGTTTATTTTATTGTCTATTGCTTTTCATTCATTGTACCTTTTTTTATCATTATTCTTCTGTAAAGCACTTTGTAACCCTGTTTTGAAAAGTGCCTTATAAATAAAGTTTATTAGAACAGAATAGAATAGAATAGAATAGAATAGAATAGAACAGAATAGTAGACTAGAATGAAGTACCAGGCTCTCCAGGATCTCCAGGATCTCCATGCAGCTCTACAGCAGTCTGGCTTCCTTTAGGTCCGCACTCCCCTGGGTCACCCTGGGGCCCCTGAGCACCTTGAGGACCCTTCACCCCCTCAGCACCCATCTGACCTGGGAGACAGACAGACAGACAATTAACAGACAGGCAGACAGACAGACAGACAGGTTCACAGACAGACAGACAGGCAGACAGACAGGTTCACAGACAGAAAGGCAGGCAGACAGACAGGCAGACAGACAGACAGACAGACAGACAGACAGGCACACAGACAGACAGGCAGGCAGACAGACAGACAGACAGACAGACAGGCAGACAGGCAGACAGACAGGTTCACAGACAGACAGGCAGGTTCACAGACAGGCAGACAGACAGGTTCACAGACAGACAGACAGGTTCACAGACAGACAGGCAGGCAGACAGACAGGCAGGCAGACAGACAGACAGACAGACAGACAGGCACACAGACAGACAGGCAGGCAGACAGACAGACAGACAGACAGACAGACAGGCAGACAGACAGGTTCACAGACAGACAGGCAGGTTCACAGACAGGCAGACAGACAGACAGACAGACAGACAGGCAGGCAGACAGACAGACAGATGAAACCTTTTGGTCCTAGTCGTCCCTTCTGTCCTTGTCTCCCATCAATCCCTGGACTCCCACAGGCTCCAGGAGCCCCCACATCTCCTCTGATACCTAACACACACACACACACACACACACACACACACACACACACACACACACACACAGTAACTCACTGTTCCTGGTTGGGAAAATGAACACTGCTTTCAACATCAGCTGGCCTGTGATTCATGTTATTTGTTTGAATCTAAACAGAAATATTATTATAAATATTAATCTTAAGACCAGGAGGTGTTGTGGCTCCGCCTCCTTACCGGGGCTCCCCGGTTCTCCGTTGGTCCCTCTCAGTCCCTTCAGGCCGACGCCCCCACCGGGCCCCGGAGCTCCGTCAAACCCCGGGGGTCCGTAGGGGCCCCGGGGCCCCGGGGCTCCTTTCCCCGGTGGCCCAGACTCCCCCTGCGCTCCCTTGGGTCCTCGGGGCCCTGCGGGACAGAAGACAGCGTCAGAGGAGGCGCAGCAGGACCAGCAGGACCAGCACACACAGCGGGACGGCCCGGCCTGTACCTGTAAAGCCGATGAAGCCCCCCTCTCCTGGGGCTCCTGGGGGCCCCGGGGGTCCAGGTGAGCAGGGTCCAGAAGGACCCACCGGTCCAGGCAGACCGTCCAGACCAGAACGACCTGGAACAGTTCAGTTCAGATGAAACAGGTCAGTTCAGTTCAGTCCAGTCCAGTCCAGTTCAGTTCAGTTCAGTTCAGTTCAGTTCAGTTCAGTTCAGTCCAGTTCAGTCCAGTTCAGTCCAGTCCAGTCCAGTCCAGTCAAGCGTTTGTCTGCGGTAACCAAGCAGTAATGTATTTTTGCCACAAGGCGGTGCAATTTAATCTGATTTTTATCTTAATTTTTCTTCAGTGCTAGTTAGCTAGTCATTAGGTTACCTACCTGTGGGTCCTGGGGGGCCATCTAGTCCTGGAGGTCCTGGAGGTCCGTCCGGTCCAGCGGGGCCAGCGGCCCCTTGGGGCCCCACAGAGCCGTCCTCTCCCTGGGGTCCTAACTGACCCGGCTGGCCTGGGAGACCGACGCCCCCGTCACCCTGTTACCATGGAGACCAAGAGAACATTACATCACTAAAATCACCATGGAAACCAAAATAATGTTACAAAGTTATTATCACCATGGACCAACATAACATTATGTCAATATGATCACCATGGAGACAAACATGTTGGGGGAAGGGCACCCAGACTGGAAAATATACTGGTGATCTCGTCTGTCATCTCAATTCTATGTGTAATAAATCAATAATAATAACTTTATTTATATAGCGCCTTTTAAAACAGAGTTTGCAAAGTGCTTTAACAGACAAAATAAAAGCAGAATACTCAAAATGAATTTACAAAGCAATGAAACAAGAATAAACAGATTAAATTCAGAGGTGGAACAGAGCAGCATTCAAGGAAATTGTGGGATAACTGTAAGATGAAAAACAAAATAAACAGTAAGGATAATATAAAATAAAAGTAAGATCAAATTAAGATAAAAAGAAAAAAAGATGACATCTCATATAAGCAAGTCTATAAAAATGGGTTTTAAGAAGCGATTTAAAAGAAGTCACTGATTCTGCAGCCTTCTCTCCTCAGGCGGGTTCAGAGCCGAGGTCCTGAAGGCAAAAACACCTTCGACTAAGACTTAAGACTTAAGACTTTAGACTTTAGACTTTAGACTTTAGACTTAAGACTTTAGACTTTAGACTTTACACTTAAGTCTTAAGACTTTAGGCTTTGGAACGGCCAGAAGGGAATGAGGATCTGAGGCTGAGCACCGGCTCATACAGGGTCAACATGTCTGTTATGTAGCTTGGAGCCAGACCCAGACAGGCTTTAAAAGTGATCAGTTAAATCTTAAAATCAATTCTAAACCGAACGGGGAGCCAATGGAGAGAAGCCAGGATCCATGTGATGCTGCTGCCTTCTGAACCAGCTGGAGGCGAGAGAGAGACTTCTGGTTGATGCCAGAAAGCAGCGAGTTAAGCCGTCTAGTCGAGACCAGATTAGTGTGTGGATTACTTTCTCCGGCCTGCTGTGTGAAAGCATTGGCTTGATTTTGGAGATGGATCTCAGGTGCAGGAAACAGGACTGGACTACTACTACTACAGGACTGGCTCAGGTCAGAGGTCAAATAGTACTCCCAAGTGTTTACATTAGTGGACAGAGGACCGAACCCACTCTGAATAACAGGGATAGAAATAGACCGAACAATATGATGCCAGACTTCCAACTATTGATCTGAAGAAAACTCTGAGCCATCCAACAGTTGAGGAAATGTGCTGCAGCAGCTTGGCTGTTTGGGTCAGCAGGTCTCCTTATGTTCAGGGGGAGGTTCTGTTCTGGCAGCATGTAAATTGAGAATAAAATTGGACCTAAAATAGAACCTTGCGGTACACCATGGGTGATGTGAGTTGTAGAAGATGAGTAGTTGCTATGGTGACTGAGAAGGTTCTTTCTGAAAGGTAGAAATAAAACCAACTAAGTGCAGTGTCCTCGATGCCAACCCAGGTACTAAGACGGTCTTAGACTAAGGTCTTAGACTCTGGAGGCTCTGAGGCTCCTCAGAGGTCAGAGGTCACTGAGGAGGTTAGACAGCTGCTCAGTGCTGAGAAACCAGCTGGACCAGATCCTCCAGAGATAGTGAAGGATCTGGATGCTGTTGGACTGTCAAGGTTCAGATGTTTCTTCAATGTCGCATGGATTTCAACTGGGATAGAGGAGTGAGGTTTGTTCCAACTGTGGAGGAGTCACACACACAGACCAGATGAATGATTGAAACAATAATCACAATAATCGTTAATCTCAAACAGAAACTCGGACGATAACAACACACATAACTTGGAAATGTAAGGAAATGAAAGTGTAAATCTCCTCCTGCAGTGTGACATCACTCCTCTCTGCCTCTTCACTCAGCAGTCAGGATGTTGGTATTTCCATTCTGGAGTGAGCAGATAGACAGATAGTAGATGTAGTGTGTGTGTGTGTGTGTGTGTGTGTGTGTGTGTGTGTGTGTGTGTGTGTGCCCATGCACATCAGAGGATATCCCAAAAGGTGCTAGTGATTTCATGAGAACTGAACTGCAGATTCACTGCACAAAAAGTATTTGAAGAAAAAGGGCAATACTCATAAAGCCTGTAAAAGAAGTCGGGCAGGACTGGGAACATAAGGAGGATCTCAGGAGTCTGGAAGAACAGATCAGGTATGAAAACACAACATTCTACAAGCAGGAATCATGTGATTTATTTCCCGCTGTGGCAGAATTAGAGAAGCTGTCTGATCCAGCAGGCTGAATATCTCAGGTGTGTTATTCCTCATATTGGTTTTCTGGATGGCAGCACAGTCAAATCTGGGCATTTCCAGCACTGAATACAACATGTCTGCTCCACACACACAGCCTACCTTTGGGCCCGGCATCCCCGGGGCCCCCGAGGGCCCAGCCCGTCCCCGGATCCCGAAGCCTGGAGAGCCTCGAGGTCCTGGGAGGCCCTGCAGTCCTGACAGGAGACAAACTCACTGTATTACTTCTTTACACTTAACTTCTTTACACTTAACTTCTTTACATTTAACTTCTTTACACTTAACTTCTTTACGTTTAACTTCTTTACATTTAACTTCTTTACGTTTAACTTCTTTACACTTAACTTCTTTACACTTAACTTCTTTACGTTTAACTTCTTTACGTTTAACTTCTTTACATTTAACTTCTTTACATTTAACTTCTTTACACTTAACTTCTTTACACTTAACTTCTTTACACTTAACTTCTTTACGTTTAACTTCTTTACGTTTAACTTCTTTACATTTAACTTCTTTACATTTAACTTCTTTACACTTAACTTCTTTACACTTAACTTCTTTACACTTAACTTCTTTACACTTAACTTCTTTACATTTAACTTCTTTACATTTAACTTCTTTAGGGTTAGATGTGTCCTGACCTTTGACCCCAGCATTTCCTGGGGGCCCCTGGACAGAAAGGCCTCTGGATCCCTTTTCTCCCGACAGCCCCGGGAACCCTGGGAAACCAGGAAGTCCTGTGGTGCCTAAGAGGAGGAGCATAGAGCTAGAGTAGATAGATAACACCAGCACATAGAGCTAGAGTAGATAGATAACACCAGCACATAGAGCTAGCGTAGATAGATAACACCAGCACATAGAGCTAGAGTAGATAGATAACACCAGCACATAGAGCTAGAGTAGATAGATAACACCAGCACATAGAGCTAGAGTAGATAGA
>NW_027280634.1:157500-172500 GCF_046629955.1 Centroberyx affinis | reverse complement strand
AAATGTAGAAGACTCTAAATTCAAATGAGAGAACATTTTCATTAAATTGTCAATTAGTCTACATGAATTAGTAGATCAATAGTTGTTTTTACTCTGAATCCGTGAAAATATTCTGATCAAATCAAATAAATAAAATAATAATGACCCTAACCCTAAATAAAGTAGAAATAATAATGACTTTATGAATGGAGGCCATGCAGCTGTGAGACTTTTTCTTTCCACCTTGCCTTCAAGTTTAAGTATTCAATGACTGTAGTGTTGATTATATATACTGTGTATATATATATATATATATACACTGTGTGTGTATATATATATATATATATATATTTACGTATATATATATATATATATATATATACACTGTATATATATACACTGTGTGTGTATATATATATATATATTTACGTATATATATATATATACTGTATATATATAAATACATATATAATCTGCAACACAATGTAAAATGTGAGCGACTCTTCCAGAGGGCCAGCTCTCTGCAGCACCTGACTGCCATCTACTGGTTGAAATATGAACTGAAGCGTTAGCTTGATTTAATGCCTGACATGTGGTTCATGAAATAAATGTATGTAATGTTAATACAAATTAATAAGTCTACATAAATACAACATTTTATTTAAATATAAGCTTATTTCATCCACAAAATGAAAACACTGTTTTCATTTCAAATTCATTTCAAAATGAAAACACTGTTTTCATTTTGTCCATGAAAAAGGTGTTTTTGGACATAAATGCACTTTGTGCCACTTCATACATTTTGTGCACGAAATTCACAAGGTGTCAGTTGGTGCCCCACAATGACTAGTGATTATTGTAATTATTGAGGTAATTTCAGGAGGTAATCAGATTATAATGAGGTGCTGACCTGTGGACCAGTGAGTCCTCCGATACCTTTCACCCCTCTGTGACCTTTACTCCCTGGAAGGCCGGCTGGACCTGGAGGAGAGAAGCAGGTGAGACTTCCTCGGTTCCTCTGAGCAAGGCACAGAGCCGGCGGCACTCAGAAGTCAGTCTGACTGTAGGAAGCCAAGTTAACATGCAGCTGATGAACAGTTTGTGTTTGGATATTGGAAATGTAACCAGTCTGTTAAATGACTCTCAGTTTATAGAGAAAACAAAAACGTTTCTAAATGATTTTTTTCATTTCAATGCTTGTTCAACTAATCCATCAAGGAAGAAAAAAGAAAGCAGTTTGTTTTTGAATGTAGAGATAGAAAAACTTAATTATCAAATAGATTCAACTGTGAATCCATCAGCGGAGATTTTAGCCATGTCGCAACAAAAACAGCGAGAATTAGAAATCCTCCATATGGAGAAAGTAAGAGGAGTTATTGATTGTCACTCTCTGAGTTTCGATAGGTGGGTCAGCTGACGCGGGTCACGCCCTCTATCTGTTGTTTTGTTGTGGAAATCTGAAAGGGGATTTTCACTAAAATCTTATGCCCGGGTTCCACCGGAGGCGGCTGCAACATGGCCGCCGGAGCTGACCGCGGCCGCTCTAGACGATGCTTCCAGCAGACGCTCCGCTCTGCTCCCATAAAAACACACAGCTAGTCTGTTTCTGACAGAAGCCGCGTCAAGCTGCACAGAGCAGATGGAGCTGGGCAGGAAGTCAGACACAGGAACGGTAGAGCATCCGGTGAATTTTCAAAATAAAACACCCTGTGCAGACTCCCGATCGTATATCACATCATGGACGTTATAACCGAGGAGAAAAGGAGAAGAAATGCAAGTGTTCTCCTCCTGCTAACAGGCACTGTATGTGAAATTAATGTATTTTTAACAACTGAAACACAGCCACAAATCTTTGACCCATGTCGTTCATAACTGGACTTAACTGTATTAAGTTTGTCTGTAGGCTACAGCACAACAAAGTAGGAAATAAATAAACACAATTAAAACAGACAAAAAAAGAAACCATTTAACTACGTAGCCTACTGGTAGAAGCACAAAAAAGCAAAAAAGAACCTCTGCCACGCAGGACGGAACAATACAGTCTGGAATCCAGGCCTTACAAGCTCTGATCTGGAATATAGGAGACGGTCAGTAAGGGTTTTGAATCTTTGTTTCTGGGTTAGATTTGGACTTAGGCTGTTGTCAGGCTTTGTTGTGACTGAGCACTTCCTGGTTTCACTCTCTGAGTTTTGATAGGTGGGTCAGCTGACGCGGGTCCAGCCCTGCTAACGAGCCGTGAAGAGGAACAGCTGGGTCATTTCAATTTACAATTTACAATTTACAATTTCACATTTGGCAGACGCTTTTATCCAAAGCGACTTACACATGAGATTTGCATACAACACAAGCAAGTTTCTAGATAGGAGAGAACAACGAGAGTAAGAGCTATAGAGCTAAGTTCTGATCCAACAGGACAAAGGTGCTACAAGGTAGTGCTATGAGGCAATGCATAGAGTGCATCAAATTTTTTTTTTTTTTTTATTTTTTTTTTTTATGAAAGGAGGTATTCGCTAAAGAGCTGGGTCTTTAGCCTTTTCTTAAGGATAGGGAGGGATTCTGTGGATCGAATGGAGTTTGGCAACTCGTTCCACCACCGGGGAACCACAGAAGAAGAGTCTGGATAGAGACTTAGGGCCTTGCTGTGGTGGCAGAGGAGGAACCACAGAAGAAGAGTCTGGCTAGAGACTTAGGGCCTTGCTGTGGTGGCAGAGGAGGAACCACAGAAGAAGAGTCTGGCTAGAGACTTAGGGCCTTGCTGAGGTGGCAGCACCAGGCGCCGCTCCATGGCAGAGCGTAGTGAGCGGGAGGGAGCGTAGACCTGAATGAGGGAGTTCAGGTCGGTCGGAGCCGTTTTGGTTATTGTTTTGTAGGCGAGCATCAAGGACTTGAACTGGATGCGGGCGACTGGGAGCCAGTGGAGGGAGATGAATAGCGGAGTGACATGTGCTCTTTTGGGGTTGAAGACCGGACGCTCCGCCGCGTTCTGGATCATCTGCAGAGGTTTGAAAGTGCAGGCCGGGAGCCCTGCCAGTACGGAGTTGCAGTAGTCAAGGCTGATATTACAAGAGCCTGAACCAGGAGTTGTGCTGCATGCTCAGACAGGTAGGGTCTGATCTTCCTGATATTGTATAGAGCAAATCGGCATGACCGAGCAACAGAAGCCACATGCTCCTTGAAGGTTAGCTGGTCATCAATCATGACACCCAAGTTTCTGGCAGACTTTGTGGGTATGAGCTCAGTTGATTCGAGCTGGATACTGATTTGTTGTTGTATAGAGGGACTGGCTGGGATGACAAGGAGCTCAGTCTTTGACAAGTTAAGCTGAAGGTGGCGTTCCTTCATCCAAGCTGAGATGTCGGCGAGGCATGCCGATATCCGCGCCGAGACTGCTATTTAAACAAGTAAGCTGCGCTGTAGCGTCAGCCATTATTGTATGAAGACCTAATTGTGTTAGACCTTCGAGTCTACCTGTGCGAGTCCAGCAAGGACACTGATAAGTTATTCTTATCTACTATTTACTCTCTTGGCCTGCCTTCTCACTCACCATGTGCTACCAATATATCCCGGTCATCCAGGTCAACCGAAAAAAACGCATCAGTCACAAAACACAGCGTGATCCTGAGAACCTCTACTCTCTCAGAAAAGCCTCAACTACTTCCTCCTCTTTTTCTTTTGGCTTGGAACTGTCAGTCTGTTGTAAATAAAACAGAATTTATCCAAGCACTTGCAAACCTATCTGACATTCAGGTCCTAGCCCTGACCGAAACCTGGATCCGTCCAGATAACACAGCCACACCAGCTGCACTGTCAGCTGACTCTACTTTCTCCCACACACCTCGTTCTGTTGGGCTGGAGGTGGCACAGGGGCCCTTATTTCCAAAGACTGGAAATTCACTAAGCTTTCTCCTCTAAGCAATAACTCCTCCTTTGAATACCAGGCAATCATGGTTACCGCTCCTGTCAAACTATTTGTGGTTATCATATATCGCCCACCAGGGCTACTGGGGAACTTTGTTGTTGAACTGGACATGCTACTCTCAGCCATTCCTGAAGATGGCACCCCACTGATTGTCATGGGGGACATGAATCTCTATCTTGACAAACCCCAAGCGGCTAACTTCCTTACACTTCTGTCCTCATTTGACCTCAAACTGGTCTCCACCGCTCCCACACACAAAGCGGGCGATACACTCGATCTGATTGTGACTTGAAACTGTTCCACGGCAAATCTGACTGTCACCCCCTTACATCTGTCAGACCACTTCTTTGTTCAATTCACAGTTTCCTTACCGTTCCTCACGTTCTGCCACAAACGGTCTCCTTCAGACGGAACCTCCGGTCCCTCACACCGGCTCGGCTCTCCGATGAGGTCTCGGCTACCATGCCCCCTCATAAAGAGTTCTCCTCACTCCATGTCAATGAGGCTACAGACACACTGCTCCTCACTAGCCGTCTCTCTAGACAATCTCTGCCCACTCTCATCTAAACCTGCTCATAACACCCCCCCCCCCCCCCCAGTCCATGGCTCACCGGTGTCATCAGAGAGCAACGGGCTCAGAGCAGCTGAGAGAAAATGGCGCAAATCCAGTGATCCCACTGACCTCACTGACTATCAAGCTCTCTTATCGGCATTCTCCTCCCATCTAAAAAGTGCCAAGACCACTTACTATCAGGAGAAAATCAGCAGCGCCAAAGACGCTCTGAAATTATTTTCAACTTTTAATTCACTCCTCAAACCTCCACCACCTCCACCCTCAAGTTTGCTCACGGCTGACCTCTTTGCATCCTTCTTTACTGATAAGGTTTCTACCATCAGTAATCAGTTCTCTGAGCCTGACCAACTCAGTCTGCTGCCACCAGCTAACAGGACCTCACTCCTGTCCTTTTCCCATCTCACTGAAGAGCAAGTCTCCAAACTTCTGCTGGACTCTCGGCCCACTACCTGTCCGTTGGACCCCATACCCTCCAACCTCCTGCAGGCCATCTCGCCCACTCTTATCCCTGCAGTCACACACATCATCAGCTCCTCACTTACAGCAGGTGTGTTCCCCACTGCTTTTAAGCAAGCCCGGGTTACCCCTCTGCTAAAGAAACCTACACTCAGCCCATCTCAGGTTACAGGCTGGTTTAACTCCTCACCTTCCTTTCCAAAATACTTGATCAAGTCTCTGAATTCCTTTCTGAGAACCGCCTGTATGATCCTAACCAGTCTGGCTTCAAACGCCGACACTCTACCAGACTGCGCTCTCGTCTGTAGTGGAAACACTGCGATCGGCTGGAGCTGCCGGTCAGTCCTCTGTCCTACTGCTACTTGACCTATCGGCCGCCTTTGACACGGTTAACCACCAAATCCTCCTCTCCACACTCGCTGAGCTCGGCTCCTCAGGATCCGCTCTCCGCTGGTTTGAGTCCTGCCTCTCAGGGAGAGCCTTCAGAGGGTCTTGGAGAGGGGAAGTGTCTAAATCCCACTGCTTGTCCACAGGGGAACCTCAAGGGTCAGTGCTTGGACCCCTTCTCTTCTCAATATACACCACCTCACTGGGTGCAGTGATCCGCTCACATGGCTTCTCTTATCATTCATATGCTGACGATACCCAGCTCCTCCTGTCGTTCCCGCCAGACGACCCCACAGTCTCTGCACGGATATCGGCATGCCTCGCCGATATCTGGGCTTGGATGAAGGAACGCCACCTTCAGCTTCACCTGTCAAAGACTGAGCTCCTTGTCATCCCAGCCAGTCCCTCTGTACAACAACAGATCAGTATCCAGCTCGAATCAACTGAGCTCATACCCACAAAGTCTGCCAGAAACTTGGGTGTCATGATTGATGACCAGCTAACCTTCAAGGAGCATGTGGCTTCTGTCGCTCGGTCATGTGGATTTGCTCTGTACAACATCAGGAAGATCAGACCCTACCTGTCTGAACATGCAGCACAACTCCTGGTTCAGGCTCTTGTAATATCAGCCTTGACTCCTGCAGCTCCTTCCTGGCAGGGCTCCCGGCATGTAGCTCAAACCTCTGCAGATGATCCAGAACAGGCGGAGCGTCCGGTCTTCACCCCCAACAGAGCACATGTCACTCCGCTGTTCATCTCCCTCCTCTGGCTCCCAGTCGCCCGCATCCAGTTCAAGTCCTTGATACTCGCCTACAAAGCGGCTCCGACCGACCTGAACTCCTCATTCAGGTCTACGCTCCCTCCCGCTCACTACGCTTTGCCAAGGAGAGACCACCTGGTGCTGCACCACAACAAGACCCTAAAATCTCATGTGTACGTCGCTTTGGATAAAAGCATCTGCCAGATGGGAAATTGTAATTATAATTGTAACATGGATGGAAAAGGGAGAAAAGTGTACCAGATTTTTTCTTAGATTAAATGATCAGAATCAAAGCAAAAAAAAAATGGTTTCACTAGAGGGGTCGAGCTTCACATCACCACAGCTAATATTTTTTAATAAAATCTTCTCAGAAGAAAATAACTATAGTCCACAAAGCGAAGGGGGTTAGAACATTGACAGAAGTTATATAAAGTCATTTACTTTTTTCAACCAGGGGGTCGCCAGGCTTGGACGGAGTACCAAACCTTTTTCTCTGAGATTAAAGATCATCTTCTTGCATGCTTTACATTTTCATATGAACAAGAAAAACTGTCTCCATCTCAGAGGGAAGGTGTGATGTCATTATTGCTAAAGCAGGAAGTTAATGGACAATATAAAAACCCTTAATAACTGGAGGCCTCTTACTTTATTAGGCTGCGACTCTCGAATTTGACCTCAATGCTAAATGCACATCTATCGGACAGCTGTGAGCCCTCTAGAGGCGTAATGGATCCAGTTTATTTTTTCTCCACTCACAGAGCGATCGCACGGTGTCAGAAGACTTGGATTGTGCTTCAGAGCTGTATGGAGTCATTTTATGGTTATTTGTGGTTATTTTCTGAACTCTACAGATCGGATCGGTCCTCAGAGACTTCAGCTGTTTTGCAGAAGCTGCTGGAGTCCAGCTGGAAGCTCCAGAGAGGGTTAACTAGAGGGGTAAACTAGAGTTTACACTGACATGGGGGAGGAGATGATGACTGAATTTGAATTTTTGGGTGAACTATTCCTTTAAGAACAGCATGTGTGGCCATGTTGTTGTTGTCAGGATGTAGAACTGTGCTGTTCTCTCAGGAACCACAGGCTGTCCTGCAGCGTCTGATAAATGAGTGAGAAGTCTGCAGTCCAGAATTTATTGGACCAAATCTAAGTTCTGGGAATATTTTCATGGATTCTAGAAGAGATGGAAACTTGTAGATTGAAATAAACCTTCAGAACTGAATTCCAGCTGTTTTACTGCAGAGGATCCAGATATTGATAATATTCAGAACCTTCCTCTAAATCACAGGTGCAGACTCTTTCATGTCAGTTCAGTTCAGACCTGCTGGGTCTCATGTGGTCCGTCTGAAGCGGTTGGTGTTGTTATGTGATTTAGTGATTTCTACTACAGCTGGGAGAGCGAATCGGATTAGAACAGTCCTCTTCTCTCATTGGCTGCCTTCTAATAAATGCATCAATAAATACATTTAGTTTTTTCTGTATTTTACCTGGGGCCCCTGGAGCTCACTGTCAGCTAGGGCTGGGCAATATATCGATATTATATCGATATCGTGATATGAGACTAGATATCGTCTTAGATTTTGGATATGGTAATATGGTGATATGGCATAAGTGTGTTTTCCTGGTTTTAAAGGCTGCATTACAGTAAAGTGATGTCATTTCCTGAACTTACCAGACTGTTCTAGCTGTTCTATTATTTGTCTTTACCCACTTAGTCATTATATCCACATTACTGATGATTATTTATCAAAAATCTCATGGTGTAAATATTTTGTGAAAGCACCAATAGTCATCCCTACAATATTGTCGCAATATCGATATCGAGGTATTCGGTTAAAAATATTGTGATATTTGATTTTGTCCATATGGCCCAGCTCTACTGACAACTGAACATTTAGCCCACTGTGTAGAAAATACAGAGATATATATCGTGTATCGCCATTCAGCCTAAAAATACTGAGATATGATTTTTGGTCCATATCGCCCAGCCCTACTGTCAGCCACTGGATCAATACCAGGGTGAAACAAAGCTCATACTGGGGTGACAGTGTTTCAGCAGGGGGCGCTGTTTAGAGGTCAAAGGTCAGAAGTGTTGTGACTCTTACCTGTATACCCGGGGTCACCAGGCTCTCCGGGGGGGCCAGGGAGTCCAGAGGTCACCAAACTACGAGAGCAGATCCTACACACCTCTCCCTTGTCACCTGACACAACCGATCAACCGATCAATCAATCAATCAATCAATCAATCACTATAATAGAGAGCATTTCATTAACAGATATATATTTTAGTTTCCTACCTTTCTGTCCATAGTCTCCTCTGTTTCCATGAACTCCCATCATGCCTCTGACACCTTTGGGTCCCGGAGGGCCGGGTTCGTCCTGCAGGAGATCTGACAGAAAACACACTCAGACACACACCTCTCTCTCTCTCCCTCTCTCTCTCTCTTTCTCTCTGTCTCTCTCTCTCTCCCTCCCTCTCTCTGTCTCTCTCTCTCTCCCTCCCTCTCTCTTTCTCTCTGTCTCTCTCTCTCTCCCTCTCTCTCTCTCTCTCTCTCTCTCTCTCTCTCTCTCTCCCTCTCTCTCTCTCTTTCTCTCTGTCTCTCTCTCTCTCTGTCTCTCTCCCTCCCTCTCTCTCCCTCTCTGTCTCTCTCTCTCTCTGTCTCTCTCCCTCCCTCTCTCTCCCTCTGTGTCTCTCTCTGTCTCTCTCTCTCTGTCTCTCTCTCTCTGTCTCTCTCTCCCTCTCTCTCCCTCTGTCTCTCTCTCTCTCTCTCTCTCTGTCTCTCTCTTCACCTGGTATTCCTGGGTCTCCAGGTTCTCCGTCTGGTCCCTTATCTCCTGGGGTTCCGGATGTTCCTGGGGGTCCGATGACGAAGGAACCCGGCTCTCCACCCTCTCCTTTGACTCCAGTGAAGCCTGGAGGTCCGGGGGGTCCGGGGGGCCAGGGGGGGCCCCGCCTGGAGGGGGAGACAGGAGGTCTGTCCTCTAGCTTTGATCTTATGTTATTAGTGTTTTTGACAGTTATTATTATTAGTATTATTATTATTATCAAATATAACATGATGCTATTCAGCACAGCAGAGAGAGAGAGAGAGAGAGAGAGAGAGAGAGAGAGAGAGAGAGAGAGACAGAGAGAGGCAGAGAGAGAGAGGCAGAGAGAGAGAGAGAGAGAGACAGAGAGGGAGGGAGAGAGACAGAGAGAGAGAGAGAGAGAGAGAGAAAGAGAGAGAGGGAGGGAGAGAGAGAGAGACAGAGAGAGAGAGAGAGAAGCTGGTGTCTACCTGGCTCTCCCTGCATTCCAGGAAAACCGATGACTCCTGGAAGAGAGATCAGACAGACGGAGCGCAGCGTTAGTTCAGCCACTGAAGTCCTGCATGCTGCCAGCTGATTGGCTGCCAGCTGATTGGCTGCCAGCTGATTGGCTATCAGCTGTCCAATCCAAACAGACTCTCATCACCAATCACATTCAAACAAGTCAACAGCTCTGCTGTCTGTTCAACAGGCTTCATGATGTTAATGAAACATCTGCTGAGGGACAGAGCTGAGATATAACTGACATGTCTGTTGTCCTGACAACACGTCTGTTGTCCTGACAACACGTCTGTTGTCCTGAGGTTCAGCTTACTGACAACACGTCTGTTGTCCTGACAACACGTCTGTTGTCCTGAGGTTCATCTTACTGACAACATGTCTGTTATCTACTATCCTGTAAA
Organism: Centroberyx affinis; assembly: GCF_046629955.1. Lineage (NCBI taxonomy): Eukaryota > Metazoa > Chordata > Actinopteri > Beryciformes > Berycidae > Centroberyx > Centroberyx affinis. The sequence goes on along the minus strand of NW_027280634.1, from coordinate 162,718 downwards.
TGAGTCTAATTTCAAATGGAGCACATTGATGTTGGGACCAGGCTGTTGTACCTGTCTGTCCAGCGGGTCCCGGGGGTCCCGGGGGGCCGGGGGGGCCTTGCCGGCCCTTCAGGAAGTGGTTCACCTGGATCAGCTGGAAACACGACACACACCACAGTTACAGACGATATGAAACCGTCCAGCTTCAGACAGCAGGTATAGTGTTAGCCCCGCCCTCCTCCCCCACCCGACACCTGTCAGTCATCTTGATGATGTCATCACAGGTGTGTGAAGCAGACGGAGAAGGAATGATAAATCGTGCTTATTGATACTTTAAAATTGCATATTGTAGCTTTAAGGTAACTAAACATCGAACAAAAAGTTCGGAACTTTGTGTTTGGTAGATTATTTCTCTGTTGTAACAATGCTTCTTGACAATACATTTTATACCGTTGGAAAGCCTGTTTATTTCCCTTTTAAATGGAGCCTCATTTGTAAGGAACATGCATTTGTGGGATGAGCAGCACAGCTGAGTATGTGGGTTGCGCTCATGTAAATTTGCCAAATCTTCTCTGCCAATGCCAAACAGCTTATTCTGCTGTTGCTATTGACTCTTGTTTTGAGCTTCCGGTCCCCCAGGTGCTGACAATCAGGTACCTGCTTGGCACCTGCACTGGAACCTGAACATGTGGAGGAACGTTATGTTCAGCGATGAGTCCAGATTCTGCCTACGAAGTTGGATCGTAGGGTCACAGTGTGGAGAAGACGGGGAGAACGCTATGCTGATCGCTGCACCGATAGAGTAACACCTTTTGGTGGAGGCGGTGTGATGGTGTGGGGCGGCATCTCCATCACTGGAAAAACGAGGCTCGTCATCATCGGAGGCGATCTCAACGCAGAGAGATATCGAGATGAGATTCCGCAACCGGTGGCGATCCCATATCTCCACAGTCTGGGACCGAACTCCATCCTCCAAGATGACAACGCTCGCCCCCACAGAGCGGGGTTTATCAGAGACTACCTCCAGAATTTGGGAGTAGAGAGAATGGAACGGCCTGCCAACAGTCCTGACCTCAACCCAACTGAACACTTATGGGATCGGCTCGGGCGTGCTGTTCGTGCTAGAGTGACCGACACAACCACGTCGGCTGACTCGCGACAAATCCTGGTTGAGGAGTGGAATGCCATCCCACAGCAGTGTGTGACCAGGCTGGTGACCAGCATGAGGAGGAGGTGCCAGGCTGTTGTGGCTGTGTATGGTTCTTCCACACGCTACTGAGGCTCCTGACTGTTTGTTAAATGAATAAATTGTAAAATTGCCAATATCTCTTGTTTCTTCCTTGTTACTGATAGACTTCAATCATCCAATCCACCAAACAACACCAAACAAGAGTCAATAGCAACAGCAGAATAAGCTGTTTTGCATTGGCAGAGAAGATTTGGCAAATTTTTCATGAGCGCAACCCACATACTCAGCTGTGCTGCTCATCCCACAAATGCATGTTCCTTACAAATGAGGCTCCATTTAAAAGGGAAATAAACAGGCTTTCCAACGGTATAAAATGTATTGCCAAGAAGCATTGTTACAACAGAGAAATAATCTACCAAACACAAAGTTCCAAACTTTTTGTGCGATGTTTAGTTAGTCCAGTAGCAGCTTGACTCTGTTAGCTAGTTAAGTTTCAGTGTGGTTAACTGTGCTAACAGCTAGTTAGCTAACTAGCTAACAGCTAACTAGCTAAAAGCTAACTTTTCAAAACAGTCAAAACTCATAACTCACCTCTCCTGGAAGACCAGTAGACCCACGGTCACCTTTCTCCCCCTGAACACACACACACACACACACACACACACACACACACACACACACACACACACACACACACACACACACACACACACACACACACACAGTATTAACCAGAGATAGGCAAGACTACATCAAAATGTTTGTTGTTACAGATTACAAATACTTGCTCATCAAATGTGTCAAAATAAATTACAAAATACTGTTGTCAACAAATGTATTTACATAAAAAAATTTGGAATTTCTATTTTGAACATACAAAAAAATACAATGAAGAAACAGTAAATTTCATCTTTGTCCCTCTGAAATGATGTTCTACAACCAAACAGCCACAGCAGTATTTTATTAATTTTATATAAAATATAGAAATAATTCAGTTTAAAACCTCTGCCGCATGATTTCACACATTTCATTTACAGAATTATTTGCTAAGTTTATTAGCTAAGCTCAGGCTTACTGAGAACAATATGACAAATATGACCAGATATAAGTCAGATTCGGGTTGGATTGTCATTCAGTGAAGTTTATAAAATGAAGTTTATAAAGTGAAGTATATAAAGTGAAGTATATAAAGTGAAGTATATAAAGTGAAGTATATAAAGTGAAGTATATAAAGTGAAGTATATAAAGTGAAGTATATAAAGTGAAGTTTATAAAGTGAAGTATATAAAGTGAAGTATATAAAGTGAAGTATATAAAGTGAAGTATATAAAGTGAAGTATATAAAGTTTGCATAACAAGCAGTGTCACTGAAATGGCCGAACACAAAAGAAAGTAGCAGCATCAGGAAAATATGAAGAAATAATCTTTCCACAAACAAATCTGTCGTCTTATTCTCACTGAAGTGTCGCTGATGAAGAGCGTCCAGTGGAACCTTCTGGAAAAAGGTTCTGCACTGCAGGCTGAGCACAGATCAATACTGATCTAAGACTGTGCTCAGTCATTAATCAATACTGATTGAATCAATACTGACAGGCAGATGGACCGGCTGAGCACAGATCAATACTGATGAATGACTGGTGCAGAAACATCACAGTTCCTCTCCACAAGTTTCAAGATGGAGTTTGACTAAATTTCATACATAATCATCAATATGATCTGATTCATAATTGATTTATCTGAAATATAAGCAGGTGGGCGGCGGCCCTAGTGGACGACATGCCACAGACAGGAGGAAACCCTCAAGTCACTTTTTTCAGCTGTCAATCAATGTCAAGCATGATGTCATTTCCTGAGTTTTAAGTGCAAACATCGTCTTTTTTACGCCAAATATTCTGGACATGCGACGTGTTCGTCCACTGCTGCACAGAGAGGGTAGTACTTGGTGGTGATAGTACTTGGTGGTGGTAGTACTTGGTGGTGGTAGTACTTGGTGGTGGTAGTACTTGGTGGTGGTAGTACTTGGTGGTGATAGTACTTGGTGGTGATAGTACTTGGTGGTGGTAGTACTTGGTGGTGGTAGTACTTGGTGGTGGTAGTACTTGGTGTACTTCATGAAATACTCACCTTGGCTCCCTCAATCCCAGGAGGCCCCAGGTAGCCACGATCCCCTTGATCTCCCTGCAGAGAGACAGACAGACAGACAGACAGGCAGGCAGACAGACAGACAGACAGACAGACAGGCAGACAGACAGACAGACAGGCAGACAGACAGACAGACAGGCAGAGAGACAGAGAGACAGGCAGACAGACAGACAGACAGACAGACAGACAGGCAGGCAGGCAGACAGACAGACAGACAGACAGACAGACAGACAGGCAGGCAGGCAGGCAGGCAGACAGGCAGACAGACAGGCAGGCAGGCAGGCAGGCAGGCAGACAGGCAGGCAGGCAGACAGGCAGACAGACAGGCAGACAGGCAGACAGACAGACAGACAGGCAGGCAGGCAGACAGACAGACAGACAGACAGACAGCTGATCAGCCGCTGTGTGGACCATAAGAATCAGCAGTTCCCCTGTTGTGGGTGTACAGAAACACATTCAGTAGAAAACATCTGCTTCTGACCAGTTTAGATTAGTTCTGTCTAGTTCTGTCTGGTTCTGTCTAGTTCTGTCTAGTTCTGTCTGGTTCTGTCTGGTTCTGTCTAGTTCTGTCTAGTTCTGTCTGGTTCTGAGTGGGCAGAACCTCTGACTGGTTTTTCCTTGTTATGGCTTGATCAGACTGGAGCTGCCTGGTTTTGACTTGTGCAGACTGGTTCCAACTGGACCTAACTGGTACTAACTGATTCTGATTGGTTTCCACTGTTTCTAACTGAACCTGACTGGTTCAGACTGGACCTACAGGGACCTTTGTGGCTTTGACTGGTTCTAACTGTTCTAATTAAACTTGACTAGCCTTACTGATTCTACCTGGAGCAGAATGCTAACGTGACTTCAAATAGAACAGAGATAGCAGAATGCTAACACCTGAAGTAATCCACTGTGACTTTAAGAGGAACAGAATGCTAAACTGACTTTAGCGTAGTAGTTTGGTTGGTGTTATGGTTAGCTGAGCATGTTACCGGTGTTCCAGACAGTCCGCCGGCTCCATCCTTCCCCGGTTTACCCTGAAACATAAACACAGACCATGTTAGACCAGCATTTAGCCTCATCCAACAATTTCATCTCCAAACCCTGATATGAACAAAAACATTGAATTCAAATGAACAAGACACGTAATAAAAAAAAAACGTACAAGGGGAAACTACCAGATTAACAGTAAGAAGGCCGACTGTTTAGAGAATAAAATCTGCTGAAATTCTTTCCCATGATTCCCAAGACTGATCGGTGCAATATATTGAACCTACATTCCTACTGTGCATTAATGACAGACAGTGATAAGACTATTTTACACATCTACACTATCTACAATTGTGTTTGCTCATATTTATTCATTCTAAGTTTGTTCTTGCGGTTGCAGAACATGCTGCAGAGTGTTACTCTCTGGGGAAGGAAACGGAGATTATCGATTCATCGGGAAAAAACTCAAATCACTTCAGAAAAACAGGAGCAGGTAGAAACACCTTTAATCAACACCGACTCTGGAGCGGTACGTACCGGTTCCTCGCACTTCGAGTTTCCAAAGCTCATTAAACGACTGAATGATCATCTACCTTAAATGAAGACATCGCACTTTCCAACCCGCTCTTTGTGGAAGTGGTCTATACTGATCACCCCGCCTGCTGTACTTTACCACAAACCTGCTGCTGTATTGTTGTAGGGACGGTGACATGGTTTCACTGAACGAACAAACAATATTGTCTGTGTTAGTAAGACAACTGTATGTCGTTGTACTGAGCGGTCGTATAGTTTTGTGTCATGTGCCGACCTGTGTTTTTCCCCTCGGGGCTTGCCGTACTTAGATACTGCTTTGTTGATGAGTCGTTCCGGTGTACCGAAGACTCAGACTCGACTCGACACGGCAGGAGCTGCTGCTGGTCTCAGACGGCCTGC
>NW_027280634.1:142500-152500 GCF_046629955.1 Centroberyx affinis | reverse complement strand
ATATTCCTTATTGTCCAGTATTACAGGCCTTGTTTGTGTGTGTGTGAGAGGCTTGTACAAAGGGTGGAACCAAATTAACTCTTGTAGGACAATAAAGTCTATCTGTCTGTCTGTCTGTCTATCATCTATCTATCTATCTATTAGGGCTGCAACTAACGATTATTGTCATTGACGATTAATCTGTCGATTATTTTCTCGATTAATGGATTAGTTGTTTATCTATAAAATGTCAGAAAATGGTGAAAATGTGGATCAGTGTTTCCCAAAGCCCAAGATGACGTCCTCAAATGTCTTGTTTTGTCCACAACCCAAAGATATTCAGTTTACTGTCATAGAGGAGGAAAGAAACCAGAAAATATTCACATTTAAGAAGCTGGAATCAGAGAATTTTGACTTATTTTTCTTAAAAAATTACTCAAACCGATTAATCGATTATCAAAATAGTTGGCGATTAATTTAATAGTTGACAACTAATCGATTAATCACTGCAGCGCTACCATCTATCTATCTATCTATCTATCTATCTATCTATCTATCATCTATCTGTCTATCTGTCTGTCTGTCTGTCTGTCTTTCTATAATATCTATCATATTTCTGCCAAAATAGTCAATATTAATGTTGTTATTGTATCTTAACACTGCAGCCAGCTTGTTGCTGCACATAGTGCTGAAACTGTCAGGTTTCATTTCCATGAACAGTTGAAGTCTGGAGTCTCTCAGTCGTTTACTTATTTTACTTATTTTTGTGACAAATTTAACCTTTTATTTTGTCATTCATCTTTAAACCTTGACACTGTGCATTGAATTATAAAGACCTAACTCACAGTTCTCTAAAATGAATGAATCTCCTACATGAGGGCATGGAATCCCACAAGTACTTTTACTTTTAATACTTTAACCCCTTGTTCCCCGACTTTAACTGAATTTACCCTTAAATTTCCCCTTAAGCAGCTTCAAAGTTAGAAAGAAAAAAAATTCCTAACTGTACAACAATGTCACATCCATGTTCTGTATCTGCTCAGTCCAACGCTTTCCTGAAGCTCTCGCTGCTTATATTGAATGAAATATTAAAATACAAGACGCCGTGTTTTTATGGCTGCACCATTACATCAAATGGAAAAAATGTAGATAGACTGAGAAAACCTGTAAGTAGAAATGTCCAAGTGGTACTTTAACTTTTACTACAGTAAATTTGTGTCTGGGTGTTTTTACTTTTACATAAGTAAAGGATTTGAGTCCTTCGTACATGTGGACTGGAGACACGCTGCACTGACACTTTGTTGGTAAGGAGTCTCCAGAGGTTCGGCTGTTTGGATTACAGTCCGTCCTTAATGTGTCTTGGCTGCATTTACACCTTTTTATGAGGTTAAGCGCTATGCGATTACAATCTGATCTCCCATGTTCAGTGGTGGAAAGTAACAAAGTACATTTACTCAAGTACTGTACTTAAGTACAATTTTGAGATACTTGTACTTTACTTGAGTATTTCCTTTTGATGCTACTTTATACTTCCACTTCACTACATTTCAGAGGGAAATATTGTACTTTCTACTCCACTACATTTATTTGACAGCTTTAGTTACTTTTCAGATGGAGATTTGACACAATGGATAATATAACAAGCTTTTAAAATACAACACATTGTTAAAGATGAAACCAGTGGTTTCCAACCTTTTTGGCTTTTGACGTCTTACAGAAAGCAGTGTGTAGTCGGGTCACATTTCAGATGTCTATGAGTTGTTAACAGCTGCACCAAATAGTGATTTTCCCCTCTAAACCTCACATGGTTTCATTTCAATAAATGTTCAAATGATCCAATATTTCAGCAAAAATCAAAGATTAGAGAAAAAGCCCAAAAACTGAAAACAGATATGTGTATCAGAACTTTGTTTTTTCTTCTTTCCTCTCCCATTAATCATCTCACGACCCCTCAGATTTATCCGGTGACCCTTTGGAGGGGCCCGACCCCTAGGTTGGGAACCACTGGACTAAACTAGCTAACTGTATATAAAGTAGTTCAAACTAGCTCCACCTCCAGCAGCTACAACAGTAACATGCTGCTTACACACTGATGCTTCAGTATTAATAATCTAATGATGTCATACATAATAAAATATCAGTCAGAGGGACCAAACCACTACTTTTACTTTAATACTTTAACTACATTTTGCTGCTAATACTTACGTACTTTTACCTAAGTAGGATTTTTCATGCAGGACTTTTACTTGTAATGGAGTATTTTTACATTGCTGTATTGGTACTTTTACTTAAGTAAAGGATCAGAGTACTTCTTCCACCTCTGCCCATGTTGCAGCTTAGTGCGGGTGGAGAGAGGGTCGAAGACAGACTGAGATCTAGATCTGCTGCATGGTCAGCTTACCCTCTGCCCTCTGGGCCCCGGAATCACTGGACTGGGACCCTCCTGACCCTGAGGGCCCCCAACGGGTTAGAGAGAGAGAGACAACATATTATTTCCAGGTCACATTAACATAGTAAACTTCACTAAGACTGAAGACACAAACTGCTCTAAAATCAGTACACACACACACACACACACACACACACACACACACACACACACACTCTCTCTCTCTCTCTTATGACACTGACCTTCTCTCCTGGTAACCCCGGCAACCCTGAAGTTCCCTAGAGAAGATCAATCATTGGTAACCCTTCATTTTACAGGTCCCTAACAACGTATGAACTATTTCTAAGTAGACGTTAACAAAAAAAACTACTACACAGTAACGTGGCTAATAATTATACAACAACATATTTGCGTTCATATATAATTACATAGTACCAGACCTGTAAAGTGAAGCCTGTATTTTCTACAATTCAATAGTAATTCCTATGTATTTACATGTTGCCGGACCTGTAAAGTGAAGCGGGTGTAATTGGACAATAAATCATACAATGTGACCATGTTTATTTTCTTTATTGGTATTTAAATGGTACAGACAGCAGCTTACACTCCATACAGCCGTTCTCTAGCTTTAGCCTATCCCGGGGCGAGTGAAAGATTACGCATGCTACGAACTTTAGCGCCCGCCTGGGAGCTAACATGACTAACTGTTCTACAGTGCTGGCTGTGCTAGTTAGCTAACGCTGCAGCTAGGCTATAATAGCTTCCAGTCGTGTGCCTGCGTTCGTTGTGCGTAAATTAATCTTCCAGACCCAGGGTCCATGCCTAGTTTAATACATCCATGGTCCATGCATGTCTCTAGCTAACGTTAGCCATGCCCATGTTAGCTTCGGGTGCTTGTGCCAGGGATATCTCTGCATGCAAAAAGGCGACTACATAGATGCCGGACTGCAATTATTGGATACTAGTCCAGACCCGGGGATGCGCGCTCCACAACTCCGCGCAGACTTGCCAAAAATGCGCATAAACAGCGTAAATTTGGGAAAATGGAAAAATCAGCTTCGTCAGTCTCTGCCTATGCCAATGCTCAATGCCCATGTGCAGTTTCAGATTGATTGGCCAACCCACTGAGGAGCAAAATGGATGCAGACAGACGGACAGAAGGACAGAGTTTTCCTCATTTTATAGTAGGATAGGAAGTCCAACGAGTCTGGTCTGTATGAAATGTAAGCTGATGTCCTGTTTAAATGCACCATTTAAATGCCAAAAAAGAAAATAAACATGGTCACATTGTATGATTTATTGTCCAATTACACCCGCTTCACTTTACAGGTCCGGTAACATGTAAATACATAGGAACGCAAATATGTTGTTGTATAATTATTAGCCACGTTACTGTGTAATATTTTTTTTTTGTTAACGTCTAATTAGAAATAGTGCATACTATTTATTAGGGACCTGTAAAATGAAGGGTTACCCAATCATTTTATGTGAATTGTGAGAGTTGACTGAATTGCTGATCATTAGATGCTTAATAAAGTTTAGTGTTTTAGGTCTGAAACATACAGGAAGTCCGGCGGGTCCTGCTGGTCCCTGCAGGCCTGGTGAACCAGGATCTCCACTCTCCCCCTGGAAAACAAGCAGCCAATCAGAGGACAGGCTGTTTCAGTCGATCAGAGAAAATGCTGTACCAGCAAATCAGAGAAAACTTTGCATTAGCCAATCAGAGGACACTGCATCAGCCAATCGGGGATCTAACCCGGGGATCAGACTGCAGTGATTATTTACAGCTCATTATGTTGCCATGGAGTTTGTTACCAGACCCAAAAAACAACCGATCTCCAGATTGTTCTCAAATATAATTTAAAGCTCCATATCCTCCACTGTCCAGAGTTTTATTTTGTGTCTTTCTGTCCATTCAAAGCTGTGTGTGTGGTGTCATGAACCAAAAACACTCTCAATCCATTTCTCCACGTTCATTTTCCAGCATCTCTCTGAGCCTTACCAAGAACAGGCCGTTTCTGTCTCCGTGTCTTTAAGGCTCATTAATATTAACGACCCTCCGTTCCGATCGGCTAACCGTTTCCAGAGTGAAACGTGAGACTCCGCGGCCCGGCGGCTACAGGTAGGGAAAACTCTCCGGTAATAAACGATGACAACCGCTCAACCGCTTTGAAAAAAACACTTTGTTAGTCTATTATTTCTTACAAAAATGATAATGAGCGAATCTTTGTGACGCCACAAAGTTACGGAAGTCCAAACGGCTCGTTTAGAGGCTCGCTGCACTAATATGGATTGTGTGGATTTAGTTTTGATACTTTCACCATGTTTAGATAGACCATCCAACTGCTTTATCACCACAGAGGAGAGGGGAGTCCTGCTTTACATCATGTGGACCTTTAACTGCATAAAAACTGAGCCAATCCAATATCTTGGTCCTGTCTGGAAGCCCTTGAAGGCCAAAAAGCTCTTTGTGGAGGTCGGGTTCTTGTCCTTTCTGATCTGAAAGACAAAGCAGTGTTTGTCCTCTGACCTTGTCTCCATCTCTTCCTCGTGGTCCTGGTTCTCCTTTAACATCCGGAGCGATGGGGAAGAAGAAGGATTCTCCCTGCAACAAGAAACGGTCAGAAACAACAATTACCACAGTTCAGTCAGAGACACTGACGCAAAGGAGTTTGGACCATTTTAGCACTAACGGTTATACAGTTGTATTTGGCGGAAAAGGCTCTGCTCTTGAGGATACTCCCAATGAATCTAAGCAGCATGTGAGAGATTCTGCAATAAAACCCCAAAACAAAGATTGCTCTCTGTTCAAGTCTTGACCAACAGGGAGTGCACAGGAACCCCCAAAACAAAGATTGCTCCCTCCTCAAGTCCTGAGTCAGCAGGGAATGCATAACCCCCAAAACAACAGAGCCAGACCCAGACCGCCATTCTAAGAGTAAATGTACCTAGCCTATGTGGAGCAACAAGCATGTTGCAATTCCCCTTGAATGCTGCAGAGCCTTTCTCATTCAAGTGGGAGCTCAGCAGGAACACTGGCACCCCTTAAATAAACATGAGGCAAGATCCCAGTAGATCCCAGTAGATACTACTAGTATCCTGATACAAGGGAAATATCCTATAACACTAAATGCACCTAGCCTTTCTCTCCTAGAATTTCTTCCTCCCTTTGTGCCGTAAAATCAATTTCTTTGTACTGTAAAGCAATTTACCTTTGTGTCGTAAATCAATACGTTATGCTGTAAAGGATTATGCCTTTTCTGTCTTTGTGCCGTAAAGCGTTCCAGCAGATTTCCCTCTAAATCTCACAACAGAAAATGAAGTAGAGGCCGTTTACAGTAATTTCACTAATTTCTCTAAATCTATATGTGCTGATGATTTATTGATGTTCAAATGCTAAAAGTAGCTTTAACTCCATCCATGTCTCAGTGTTTCCAGGCTTCAAACCCCTTTAAGTTTCTCCTCTCATCTCCATTTCTTCTGGCCTTCTGGTTTCTACTGGTACTGATGGTTCTGTTTGTGTTCTAAACCCAGTACTGTCTTCTTTCCCCGTGTCCTGTTAAATAAATCAAACTAACCTCCAGTTAAATAAATCAATAAAGGATCAAAGCCTTGCAGTCTCCTGATCAGTCTGCTTCACGTTCTGATATTCAGTCTTCATACAGAAACCTACCTTAGCACCTTGTAGTCCCGAAAGACCCTGCAAGAAACAGTTACAGTTAGCTTATCTTCAGACAACTGGTTCGGCTATCTTAGATTTAGCATGGATTATACTGGTTGTTTGTAATGTTGGTAATCTTGAATTGAAGCTTATTGTACTGTTTTGTACTGTACTGTACTGGCCACAGAAATGACATGTGATGTAAGTGTAGAATGAGGACCAGCGTCCAATCGCAGCTGCTCATGACTGTTTTCACAGGAAGTAGGCAGGACTTACCGGCAAGCCAACAGGTCCTGGAACCCCAGGGAAACCTGGGTACCCAGTGTCCCCCTGGAACACATCAATCAATCAATCAGTCCATCAATCAATGTATTCTGGATTACTCGTTCCACATCTGATTTATTTTCTAGTTTCCAGTTTCCAGAGTGATGTGGATCAGATCAGCTGTACCTTTGTCCCATTGCATCCTGGGGGTCCTGGTCGGCCGATGGGTCCTTCACTGCCAGGGATTCCCTGGGAACAGATCAATAGTTTACATCAATATTACATGATGTCACTCTCAGCATGAATATGACTTTCTATGATTCAGTAATAAAATAAACTACAGTTTCTGTTTCCACTTTGACCTGAAACCAGGCAGAGTGATGTCAACTACAATACTCACTATACAGACTACAGCATGTTACAACAGTGTTATAACTAATAGTGAACAGATTACAGCATGTTATAACGGTGTTATAACTAATAGTGAACAGATTACAGCATGTTACAACAGTGTTATAACTAATAGTGAACAGATTACAGCATGTTACAACAGTGTTATAACTAATAGTGAACAGATTACAGCATGTTACAACAGTGTTATAACTAATAGTGAACAGATTACAGCATGTTATAACAGTGTTATAACTAATAGTGAACAGATTACAGCATGTTATAACGGTGTTATAACAGTGATGTTATAACAGTGTGTCTTACCGGCTGTCCTGGCGGCCCGGGGAAGCCCGGCTTCCCTGGCAGACCCTGACAGAAGAGACAGAGTGTTAGTCCCGGACCGACCACAGAACCTGCAGATCTAGCCCTCCGTTTTATTATTCAAATGAGCTTTTATCACCATCTGCTGGTTTTTTGATGTAATCACATTTTTTCTACATTGTGCAAAGAGGAAGATTCCATCATCAGTGATAATGTTTTGTTTCACAGTTTGTATGTGTTTTAATATTTTATACTGCTGTGCTCCATAAACAATACAATTGTATTATTGATGCTAACTATACTTGCATGGACACACATATTAATAATGATAATAAAATTGTATTGGTTTGTGGAACATAGCAATATAAAAGATTAAAAAGCATACAAACTGAGAAACAGCCTGGTTTATCTGTCTTGTCAGCTCTGTGCCTTTAAATGAATATATAAATTAATCATGATATATATAAAGTAATCATGAGCTCACTTTCCTAACTGAAGCCACTGACTGAAAAAAAATGTGAGGGGAGAGACCAATTAAAATATTTAAAATAAACCTACATTCCAGTGGCTGCATGACTCACCATAACTGAGGAACATAACAGAAAACAGTGAAGAAAAACAAACTACAGTCTGTCTGTCTGCTGATGATGATGATGATGATGATGATGTCACACTGCGACCTGAACGAGACGCCGCGCCGCCGAGGCAGCGGACACTGGCCTCTAGTTTCTAAATGCAAGTGACCATTGAATCTTGAATGGACCTTAAAACAACATTCTGCTTGATAAATCAGCTTCAATCAATTCCATCATCATCATCATCATTATCATCATCATCATCATCATCATCATCTTCATTTGGTCCCACTATAAAGAAGAGGAACCAGTCGTACCCGAGAGCCTTTAACTCCTGGAGTTCCTGCCACACCCAGCTGGCCCTGTGGAAACAAACAGACGATTCATACAGCTGGCATCACATACAGCTAGCATAACATATGGCTAATATACAGCTAGATAGAGCTAACATACAGCTAGCATCACATACAGCTAATATGCAGCTAGCATCACATACAGCTAATATGCAGCTAGCATCACATATAGCTAATATACAGCTAACATACAGCTAGCATCACACACCGCTAACACAATACATACACTACATGGCCAAAAGTATACGGACACTCCTAATGCATGGATTAATCTATTTCAGCCACACCCACTGCTGTGAAATCTCCACAGACAAACACTGGCAGCAGAACTGAACTGAGCTCAGTGACTTTCAGTGTGGCTCCGTCACAGGAGTCCACTTTTCAACAAGTCAGACTTCTGTCCTGCTGGAGCTGCGGTCTGTAAGTGCTGTTATTGTATTGTTGTTATTAAGTGGAAACGTCTAGGAGCAACGACACCCAGGCGTGAAGCGGTAGATCAAACCAGCTCACAGGTCGAGACACCAAACTGGACTCTGCAGCAGTGGAATCACACTTCAAGTTTGAAGTTTGAAGTTTGTTTATTTCTACAGCCCTTTATCACATGCATGTCTCAAAGGACTTTACAGAGAATGAGCCTAACTCGATCTGACTGATCAACAATCAACCATAGAACAGAATGATATAGGACAAACATCAGGAAGAGCACAAGACACACAAAAGCAGATTTTATCAAGAGACAAGACATCCAGGTAGGAACAGCATCACAGACGATGACGACTACCGCAGCAGCCGTCCACCGCCAGGTAGAGACACCGCACCGTCCCACAGCTGGATCTGGTTGGGTGGAGGCAGGAGAACACTACCTGCCTGAACGCATAGTGCCATCTGTACAGTTGGTGGAGGAGGAATAATGTTCTGCCTGTTTTTCATGGTTCGGTCTCTTAGTTGCAGGAAAAGGGAAATCTGAACGCTGCAGTCACTTTCTAGATCAGTGATTCTCAACCTTTTTCATATATATATATATATTTCATCAAGGACCCTAATGTAGTCCACGTTAGAGCCACAGACCCCCATTTGACAAGATTTCCTCTCTTGGACCCAAATCTGAGAATATTTTTTACTGTTAGATATGATTTTGTCCAGAAGTCCATGACTGTCTGTGTTGCAGGCAGAGAGATAACAGAGAAACTGTGATCAGAACAGTCATTCTTCTACATTTTCTAATTGTGTTAACTTCTTGTAAATGAAATAATGGTGAAGTTTAACAATTCATCAATTTGCCTTGCGACCCCCTGAAACCCCCACAAGGACCCCTGGTGGTCCCCGGACCCCACGTTGAGAAACACTGATCTAGAGGACTGTGGCCTTGTAAGCCTGTCAGCAGCCACTTCCCCCACAATGATCTGTACAAAGTTCTCTAAAGCCACATTAACCCAAAGTACGCTGCCATGAAAGATTCATTTTACACAACTGTAATTTAGTTCTTTATAATTCAATGCATGGTGTTCAGTTTTTAAGATGAATGACAAAATAAAAGATATTATCATGAGGAGAACCTGGTGAATAATGGTGAAGTTTAACAATTCATAATTTTGCTGGGGACCACCTGGGACCCTCTGAAGGACCCCTGGTGGTCCCCGGACCCCATGTTGAGAATCGCTGTTTTAGACTATCGTATGTTTCCAACTGTGTGGCAGCAGATTGGGGAAGAACCTTTCCTGTTCCAGCAGGACAAAGCGAGGTCCAGACAGAAACGGTCTGTGTGAAAAACCTGAGCGGCTGCACAGAGCCTGACCTCTGACCTCTGACCTCTGACCCCTGACCTCAACCCCATCAACAGCTTTGTGATGAAGTGGAAGCGGACTGAGCCGGGCCGATCACCTCACTGAGCCTCTGCTGACTGAATGGAAGCAAATCAACATCTAGTGGAAAGACTTCAGCAGACTGGAGTCTGCTCCAGCAGAGAGAACAGGAGTCTGGAATGAGATGTTCCACCAGCAGGTGTCCACATACTTTTGGCCATGCAGTGTAGCTAATACACAACTGACATTACATACAGTTAAAATTA
>NW_027280634.1:90000-135000 GCF_046629955.1 Centroberyx affinis | reverse complement strand
TTTTTGACACAACGATATTTACTGTAGTGTCCGAAATTTCGTTCGGTCGTTGCCCATATAGTTCACTATATGATAAACACTACATGGGGGATAGTGAGTGAGGGAATGAGTGAACCATTCCGAACGCAGCTCATGTCTGGTGTATTATGGGAGATATTACATGTGCATTATGGGAGATATGACAGGTGCATTATAGATAGATAGATACAAAGACCTCCAAACAAAAGAACACTAGCCAAAAGACCTCCAAACAAAACATCACTAGCCAAAAGACCACCAAACAAAAGAACACTAGCCAAAAGAACACTAGCCAAAAGACCTCCAAACAAAAGAACACTAGCCAAAAGACCTCCAAACAAAAGAACACTAGCCAGAAGACCACCAAACAAAAGAACACTAGCCAAAAGACCTCCAAACAAAAGAACACTAGCCAAAAGACCTCTAAACAAAAGAACTTGCTGCCAGAAGAACTAGCCAGAAGAACACCAAACTAGCCAGAAGAACACCAAACAAAAGAACACTACCCAAAAGACCTCCAAACAAAAGAACACTAGCCAGAAGAACACTAGCCAAAAGACCTCCAAACAAAAGACCATTAATCAAAAGACCACCAAACAAAAGAACACTAGCCAGAAGAACACTAGCCAAAAGACCTCCATACAAAAGAACACTAGCCAAAAGACCTCCAAACAAAAGAGCACTAGCCAAAAGAACACCAAACAAAAGAACACTAGCCAAAAGACCTCCAAACAAAAGAACACTAGCCAGAAGAACACTAGCCAAAAGACCTCCAAACAAAAGAACACTAGCCAGAAGACCACCAAACAAAAGAACACTAGCCAAAAGACCTCCAAACAAAAGAACACTAGCCAGAAGAACACCAAACAAAAGAACACTAGCCAAAAGACCTCCAAACAAAAGAACACTAGCCAGAAGAACACTAGCCAAAAGAAGACCAAACAAAAGAACACTAGCCAAAAGACCTCCAAACAAAAGAACACTAGCCAGAAGAACACTAGCCAAAAGACCTCCAAACAAAAGAACACTAGCCAGAAGAACAGTAGCCAAAAGACCTCCAAACAAAAGAACACTAGCCAGAAGACCACCAAACAAAAGAACACTAGCCAAAAGACCTCCAAACAAAAGAACACTAGCCAGAAGAACACTAGCCAAAAGACCTCCAAACAAAAGAACACTAGCCAGAAGAACAGTAGCCAAAAGACCTCCAAACAAAAGAACACTAGCCAGAAGAACACTAGCCAAAAGACCTCCAAACAAAAGAACACTAGCCAGAAGACCACCAAACAAAAGAACACTAGCCAAAAGACCTCCAAACAAAAGAACACTAGCCAGAAGAACACTAGCCAAAAGACCTCCAAGCAAAAGACCATTAACCAAAAGACCACCAAACAAAAGAACACTAGCCAAAAGAACATTAGCCAAAAGACCTCCAAACAAAAGAACATTAGCCAAAAGACCTCCAAACAAAAGAACATTAGCCAAAAATTCACCAAACAAAAGAACACTAGCCAAAAGACCTCCAAACAAAAGAACGCTAGCCAAAAGACCTCCAAACAAAAGAACACTAGCCAAAAGACCTCCAAACAAAAGAACGCTAGCCAAAAGAACACTAGCTGAAAGACCTCCAAACAAAAGAACACTAGCCAAAAGAACGCCAGCCAAAAGAACACTAGCCAAAAGAACATTATTAAAAAAAAACATCAACCAAAAGAACACTAGCCAAAGAAACATCAACCAAAAAGACACTAGCCAAAACAACACTAACCAAAAGAGCACAAGCCAAAACAACACTAGCCAAAAGAGCACAAGCCAAAACAACACTAGCCAAAACAACACTAACCAAAAGAGCACAAGCCAAAACAACACTAACCAAAAGAGCACAAGCCAAAACAACACTAACCAAAAGAGCACAAGCCAAAAAACCATCAACCAAAAGAACACTAGCCAAAATACCACCAAACTACAGAACACTAGCCAAAAGACCACCAAACAAAAGAACACTAGCCAAAAGACCACCAAACAAACCAGCACTAGCCAAAATACCATCAAACTAAAGAACACTAGCCAAAAGAACACTAGCCAAAAGACCACCAAACAAACCAGCACTAGCCAAAATACCATCAAACTAAAGAACACTAGCCAAAAGACCACCAAACAAAAGAACACTAGCCAAAAGAACACAAAACAAACGAACACTAGCCAAAATACCACCAAACAAAAGAGCACTAGCCAAAATACCACCAAACAAAAGAGCACTAGCCAAAAGACCACCAAACAAAAGAACACTAGCCAAAAGACCATCAAACAAAAGAACACTAGTCAAAAGACCACCAAACAAGAGAAAACTAGCCAAAAGACCACTAGCCAAAAGACATCCAAACAAAAGAACACCAGCCAAAAAACACTAGCCAAAATAGCACCAAACAAAAGAGCACTAGCCAAAAGACCACCAAACAAAAGAACACTAGCCAAAAGAACATTAGCCAAAAGACCTCCAAACAAAAGAACATTAGCCAAAAATTCACCAAACAAAAGAACACTAGCCAAAAGACTTCCAAACAAAAGAACGCTAGCCAAAAGACCTCCAAACAAAAGAACGCTAGCCAAAAGAACACTAGCTGAAAGACCTCCAAACAAAAGAACACTAGCCAAAAGAACGCCAGCCAAAAGAACACTAGCCAAAAGAACATCAACCAAAAGAACACTAGCCAAAGAAACATCAGCCAAAAAGACACTAGCCAAAACAACACTAACCAAAAGAGCACAAGCCAAAACAACACTAGCCAAAAGAGCACAAGCCAAAAAACCATCAACCAAAAGAACACTAGCCAAAATACCACCAAACTACAGAACACTAGCCAAAAGGCCACCTAACAAAAGAACACTAGCCAAAGGACCACCAAACAGGAGAACACTAGCCAAAACAACACTAACCAAAAGAGCACAAGCCAAAACAACACTAGCCAAAAGAGCACAAGCCAAAAAAAACACTAGCCAAAACAACACTAACCAAAAGAGCACAAGCCAAAAAACCATCAACCAAAAGAACACTAGCCAAAATACCACCAAACTACAGAACACTAGCCAAAAGACCACCAAACAAAAGAACACTAGCCAAAAGAACACAAAACAAACGAAAGACCACCAAACAAAAGAACACTAGCCAACAGACCACTAGCCAAAAGACACCCAAACAAAAGAACACTAGCCAAAAGAACACTAAACAATAGAACATTAGCCAAAAGTACACTAGCTAAAGGATCACCAAACAAAAGAACACTAGCCAAAAGACAGCCGAACAAAAGAACACCAAACAAAAGAACACTAGCCAAAAGACCACCAAACAAAAGAACACTAGCCAAAAGACCGCCGAACAAAAGAACACTAGCCAAAAGACCGCCGAACAAAAGAACACTAGCCAAAAGAACACCAAACAAAAGAACACTAACCAAAAGTACACTAGCTAAAGGATCACCAAACAAAAGAACACTAGCCAAAAGAACACCAAACAAAAGTACACTAGCCAAAAGACCGCCGAACAAAAGAACACTAGCCAAAAGAACACCAAACAAAAGAACACTAACCAAAAGTACACTAGCTAAAGGATCACCAAACAAAAGAACACTAGCCAAAAGAACACCAAACAAAAGAACACTGGCCAAAAGACCGCCGAACAAAAGAACACTAGCCAAAAGAACACCAAACAAAAGAATACTAGCCAAAAGACCACCAAACAAAAGAGCACTAGCCAAAAGGCCACCTAACAAAAGAACACTAGCCAAAGGACCACCAAACAGGAGAACACTAGCCAAAAGAATACTAGCCAAAAGGCCACCTAACAAAAGAACACTAGCCAAAGGACCACCAAACAAAAGAATACTAGCCAAAAGACCACCAAACAAAAGAACACTAGCCAAAAGACCACCAAACAAAAGAACACTAGCCAAAGACCACCAGCCAGAAGATCAGACTGACCCAGGCCAACCCAACGCCAATTCAGACTATCATACACTGACCCAGACTGACCCAGACTAATTATAGATAAATACTTCAATTACTACATTAACACTCAGACTCAGATAGTAATACTTTACGTCTGGGCAGGTGAACAGGGTGTGTTTACTCACACTCTCGGCGTGTCCCGGTGCGGTGCAGCAGAGCAGCAGAACCAGGACCAGGGTCCATCTCTGCCCGTCCGACGGCTCCATGCAGACTGCTGGATCCCCTCCCAATCTGAATAAAACTAAAACTAAAATTTAGTTTTGAATTCAGACTAACTCAGAGAGAAACAGCCTGGCTGATGCTCAGTCTGGCTCGGTTCGGTTCAGACCCGGTCCGTTCAGCCAAGCCAGATAAACCTGCTGCGGACTGAAACAGAGACGCTCCGCTGGAGAAACCACACCAGAGTCAAGGTAACACGAATAACTATAAGACATCCGGTCCGTGGTTTTCAAATTAAAAGCCCTCCCTTATACAGGGTGTTGGAAGAAGTCCGGAATCATGGAAATCCATCAATCCTTCAGATATGGTGTTACTTATCCCATAATAACACAGTATTACTACAGTTTGTACTGTAGTACTTTCATAACAGCTGTCAATCCGAATACAAACAGACATGGCATTCTGTTTGTAGTGTACTAGTAGTATGGTAGTGGTACAGTAGAAGTATGGTAGTATTGCTATACTGTAGTAGCACTGCACTACAGTAGAACTGTAGTGGAAAGATGTTACCAAACATGTGTTACCAATGATGTTACCAAACATGTGTGGAACCTTGGGCCTCATTTATCAATAATTTTATAAATATGTGTGAAGTTTCCTTGTACAAGTTTAGAACTAACAGCTGCCGCCGCACTTGTTTTCCATCGTGTCCACGTGCGTTTGTTGATGAATCCCAGTCATTCCTAAACTGGAAGCTGTTCACAGGACCTTATTAATTCATTTATTAATCTAATCATTATCATGAATTAACATAATGGCACTGCCTCAGAAATACCAGATAAGCAAAGCAGAACACCCAAAAAAACAATTCACATGTGAGAAATTAGCAAAAAAAAGGCAAAAAAAAAAGGGAGAATTTTTCTGAGGCAGAGATGGAGCTGATATTTACTGTTCAGCAGAGCAGAGGTTATTTAACCTGGCCAAGGCAGCAACATGAATAATTTAAAAGCAAATACACATTATACAAGTCACACATAAAACACATATGATGTATATTACAACAAGTCACACAGGACACATAGAACAGCCTTGTTTGTTAAAAACAGTTGCAACGTTCCTGGAAAGATTCCTGTATGAGATGGAGGTTGCTGCAGGTTAATCCACGCCCAGCTGCATAATCAGAGTCGATCCTCTGCACATTATAGAGCAGCTGCCATGTGGATTTAATGTGGTAGCTGTGTGGGATATTATGTTAGAGATACCAAGAATAGTTTTGTTGATAAAAAGGTACATGTGAAGCTTTCTACTAGCAACAGTGAAGTCCGACCAACCAAACCATAAAGGCTAGGCTGCATTTAGAACGAAGCACAAAGATGCATGATACACAGAATGTAGCATGCTTAACAGCAGGACACATGCAGGATTCACTGCAGTCTAACAGACACAGATGTGGCTTGGAGTAGTTTCTTTCTTGCCTCAAAGGAAAATACATTTATTAAAATGAAAGTAAAAACCCAGTTTATGCTTAAGCTTCTTCATGAGGTTTTCAATAGCTAGTATGATAGCTTTTCATCCAGCCATATAGCAAGATACTTACAGGAGGAGACCTTTTCTAATTCGGTCTCCCTAACAGGATGGCGACATTTTGTGCAGGCTGTATACTGCTGGTAAATGTCATAAATTTAGTTTTATGTGCATTTAACACTACCTTCAAGTGGAGGAGTGTAGATTGAAGTGTCTGAAAAGCAATGCGGAGGTCTCCAACAGCTGGATTAAGGGAGGAAGCAATTGTATAGATGATCGTGTCATCTGCATATAAGTGAATCTTGTTGGCTGAATGTCCCAAATCATGTATAAAAGTAGAGAATAAAACAGAGAATAAAAATAGAGCCTTGAAGAACACCTTTAGTGATCTCTAGAAATTCAGATGTGTGATTCTCAACAGAGAAACATTGTGTTCTAATTTCAGAACCAGCCTAATGCGTCCTCACTGAAACCAATGTAATTCAATCTGATGAGTACTTCATGATCTACAGAGTCAACAGCCTCAAAAGCCTTGGAACAAACAGAGCTGCACAATGTTGCCTAATGTCATTGGCAACAAACATGGCTGTTACCTGACTGAAATCCATTGAGAATGCTGTTTTCCATTTAGAACTGCTTCAGCTGTGCATTCACTAACGATTCAAAGACTCTTTGTACCGTACTAACTGAACGAAAACACAGCCTGCCCTAAGAATAAGCTGGTCAGCATTTCTGTGGCTATAGTGAATCATAACACCGGTCCAAATATAATCCTCTCCAACACTCAAACAAATTAACAATCATCTATCTGACGTACAAAGCATTGCCGATAAGTAATAATTAAATTAAACCGTTAGTGATTATTTTTCCATTGATGTACATCAAACACATTTAGAAAGGCATGATGAGCTGCTGACACGTGAACTGGGTCCATGAGGCGCGTCACACTGTGCCACACTGCAGTACACAGCAAGCCATCATGATTTTTTTGTTTTTATTATTGTTTTGTAAAGAAGAGTCCAGACACATCCAGCCGCCCAGGTGAGCGGGGTGCAGCAGGTAATCCTGCTCACCAACAAACCGCCTCAATATGACTGAAATACAACTCGGACACAGGAATCATTCCAAAGATTCTGGTTTGGGTTTTATAGAATCAGAGTCATTAAATATATTTACGTTTTAGCCTTGAAGGCTTTCAACCGCTGCTGTTTTGCACATTCTCATAATGCTGCTGTTCATCCATTTATTTCAGTGTTATTGTCACTTATGTTGTGTACATCCAATTTAACACCCATTTACTCTATTTCTATTTCTATTGTTTTTCGTTTGTTGTATACTGTTATTACCGGCTGCAACACCACCCAGTTTCCCCAGGACCAATACAGTTTCATCTAGTCTAATTTGTCCTTCCATAACATCCTGTTAGTCCTTAACAATAATAACATATAACCTCTTTGTTTCTATTCTACAATACTGCGCTACTTTCAATCCATTTCCCTGATGATTCTGATAGCATTCTTTTTGTTCTGTACATGCAAATACATATTTTAGTTTCTAATATGACACGGTGTGCACCTTTATTTTGAAGGCAGAGCCGCCGAGCCGGAAGCGTCGTTGCTGCTGCTTGCTGTGGGCTTGACGCATCTCCAGTCCGGTCTGCTGCAGTCTGCTGTGTTTCTGTCCGCGTTTTACCTGCTAACTTGAACTTTTTATTCTTTTCCTCGGCGCAGTCCGCAGATCTGCAGCTTCGTCTCCGGCTTCACGGACTTTTCCAGCCTGAAGAAGGAAAGTGTTAAATGTGACAAACTGGAGGAGTTCAGGTAAGACGCGTTTCAGCTGATTATAACGGACTGCTAGTTTCCACTGGCTTGTTCCCCTTGGCTCTTTTTTTATTATGGGATACCAGCAGTATTACTGTTACAAGCAACATCCACTCTGGCTCATTTGCTGCTAATTAACCTGCAATTAGCTGCCAATTAACCTGCAGGCTGAGGCAGCCGAGTTAAAGCCAAGTTACCTTTCAGCCTGGAGCCAAACTGAGAGCCAGGCCACTCTGGTCATATTAACTTCATAACACTCGCACGCTTATTATAACATATTAACTCGTTATAACATAACGATACGGGTTGAAAGGAGGGAGAACTCTTGACGGCGACCGGGGTTGGGGGGTGGGGTGGGGGGGGTGGGGGGGGGGGTAGGCATGAACAGGGGTCAGAATTGGTCAGATTTGCATCATATCACTAATGTCTGTTATTAAAACTGTTATTTCATATTAAAAAAATCTGTCAAAAGCTTTAAATTATCAGGTAGACAGGCAGACAGACAGACAGACAGACAGAGAGAGAGACAGACAGACAGGCAGACAGACAGACAGACAGGCAGACAGACAGGCAGGCAGACAGACAGACAGACAGGCAGGCAGACAGACAGACAGACAGACAGGCAGGCAGGCAGACAGACAGACAGACAGACAGACAGACAGATACACAGAGAGACAGACAGGCAGACAGACAGACAGAGACAGACAGACAGACAGGCAGGCAGGCAGGCAGGCAGGCAGACAGAGAGACAGACAGGCAAGCAGGCAGACAGAGAGACAGAGAGACAGACAGACAGACAGACAGACAGACAGAGAGGCAGGCAGACAGACAGACAGGCAGACAGACAGGCAGACAGAGTATACTAGAAGTCTGATTATTGGGTGAAACCCAGCTTGATGCAACAAGTTCACACTGCTTCTCTGGAGGTTGTTGAGAGGCATTCTGGGAAATGTAGTAAATCACTACTTGCAGTGGAAGTAGACGAGACAGGTTGAGGGAAAGTGGGTTCACCAAAAATAAATCAGTTCTTCACAGCTGGAATATATCCAAGGAGGAACTCGACTGTAATGGAAGGTTCTAGCTCCAGTTCTTCAGGCTTGGACCACAGCAGAACCCGTTCTGGGGCTGAATGAACCCTTTAAAGGAATAGTTCACCCCAAAATGAGAATTTGGTCATTATCTACTCACCACCATGTCAGTGGAAACACTGGTGAAGTTTGTGTGTCCACATAACACACAGCGAGTTAGCTAGTGCATACACTGGACTTTTGGACTCACAGTTGAATCGTTTGGCTTCAGAACACTTGGGTTCGGCTGCAGAACTGTTTGGAGACATTTTACGGTCATTTTCTGTCCTTTTTGTATCTGTAAAGACCCAGTTCCTGTTCACTTGGCTGACATGGAGCAGCTAGCTAACTCGCTGTGTGTTATGTGGACACACAAACTGTGGATAATGCGTGAATTTTCAGTTTGGGGTGAACTATTCCTTAAGAAAGTTTATCTAGATCGAAACATATGTGCATCTCTGGTCCATTGGTACGTTCTGACGGTGACAGATCAACATGGAAAAGCAGCAAATTAAAAAACACAAAGGTGGAGCTGAAAGTTTAAGAGAAAAGATGCAAACACCAGTTCTGCTGAGATCAGCCTGCAGCAGCATCATGCCAGTTTAGTCTTCCAGCTCTTAGTATCATCACATCCAAGTCTTCCAAATGTTGAATTTTAAACGAAAGGCAGTTGTACTTCAACTAGTTTCTGTGTCTACTGTGTTTCTGCTGAGTGGCGGACTGTCTGAGTATCTGCTGTCTCACTCCTGGTCATCTTGAATCTCATTTTCGTCAATCTCTCCTCAGCTGGAGACGACCGAAGGCAGAGTGACATCACTGGCTGCGAACCAATCAGTGGCGAGGTAGAGGAGACGGGCGGACACGATGCTGCTGACCTCCTGCTCCGCCCCCTGGCTCTGGTGAGGACTTCAGCTTAATTCACTTTGAATCAGATGAAGTAAATTTAATTACATTTAAAATGCTTCACATAAAAACAGAGGAAATAGCAGATCATATGGAATATAAAAACAACAGCGTACAAAAGAAATACAAAATAAAACAAAAGACAATTTAAGATCAAACATAACACATGAGCCAATCGATAATAGAGTCTATTACATTCTCATTATCTAAGAAGGTTGGTTCTAAACATGTTACAGTGGTTACTATAACAACAGACATGGAGGAGGACTGGAGCCAATATGGCCGACTGTGGAAACTATAAGAGCAAACTGCAGCAGGAAACACACTGTGTTCCGCTAGAGCTAGCATGAATTATATAGAGATCAGACTGATATATTGTCCCGTTACTAACATTGATCTGGTCCAGTGATATGATGCTTATGATGTTGTTTGATTGATTATGTATTTATTGTAGAACTGATCAATACTACACTGGTTGTCTATGGGAAAACCTTAACCTGAACTGATTCTTCACAAAATATCTGCAGCTTCAATCCAAATATATCGTTATCAGCAACCCAGAAAATATCAGTAGGACTCCAATAGAGATTTCAGGCCCTGCAAGTGCAGGTGATGGTACAAGTTAAAATCACAGAGGTTTGCACCCGTTTTGCTAGAGCCTGGTGTTCGTTACGCAAGATTTAATCCAGGTGCCCACACTGGATGACACGTATGTAACTGAAAATGCGTACACATCCTGGCCTCTAAGTGTGTTCACCTCTTCACCTACTTGGCTCAGACTTGGTCTGAGCAGGCGGAGGCACAAGTCTAATGTGTGATACCCCCCCCCAGGCGTGAAAAAACAAAAAGGTTACAGAACAAGGTCAATAAATAATATCCACCATCTTCTCTGTAATGCCGAGTCCCGACTGACCCGACTGTCTCGTCTCCAGGTGGCTGCTGCTGATGACCGGAAGGACGGCTCTCGGGGTGAGTTCTTGTCTTTGTGCAGAGACCCCTTGGGGTGATGTTACACTATAAATAAATAAAAACTGAACTGAACTGAGTCCCGGACTTGACTCAGACTTGGACTTGGACTCGGACATGATGACTTGAGACTACTGTGATTACTGGAAGAGGAAGAATCATTTACGACCACTTTATTCAATATCTGAGAAGATAATTTTCTCATACAACTTCCAGTTCATATGGGAAACAGGCTACTGAAATTTGAAAGTGTTCATACACGACAACACATAATAGAGACTGGAAGAGGACTGATAGAGACTGGTAGAGGACTGACAGACTGATAGAGGACTGATAGAGACTGGTAGAGGACTGATAGAGACTGATAGAGGACTGGTAGAGGACTGGTAGAGGACTGATAGAGACTGGTAGAGGACTGATAGAGGACTGATAGAGGACTGACAGAGACTGGTAGAGGACTGATAGAGGACTGGTAGAGGACTGATAGAGACTGATAGAGGACTGATAGAGTACTGATAGAGACTGATAGAGGACTGATAGAGTACTGATAGAGACTGATAGAGGACTGATAGAGACTGATAGAGGACTGATAGAGACTGGTAGAGGACTGATAGAGGACTGGTAGAGGACTGATAGAGACTGATAGAGGACTGATAGAGGACTGGTAGAGGACTGATGGAGACTGATAGAGGACTGATAGAGACTGGTAGAGGACTGACAGACTGATAGAGGACTGGTAGAGGACTGACAGACTGATAGAGGAATGATAGAGACTGATAGAGGACTGATAGAGGATTGCTAGAGACTGAGAGAGGGATGATGGAGACTGATAGAGGACTGGTAGAGGACTGATAGAGGAATGATATAGACTGATAGAGGACTAGTAGAGAACTGATAGAGGAATGATAGAGGACTGGTAGAGACTGATAGAGGGATGATAGAGACTGATGGAGGAATGATAGAGACTGATAGAGGACTGGTAGAGACTGATAGAGGGATGATAGAGACTGATAGAGGACTGGTAGAGACTGATAGAGGGATGATAGAGACTGATAGAGGGATGATAGAGACTGATAGAGGACTTGTAGAGGCTGATAAAGGACTGATAGAGGACTGGTAGAGACTGATAGAGGGATTATAGAGACTGATAGAGGACTGGTAGAGGACTGATAGAGGAATGATAGAGACTGATAGAGGACTGGTAGAGACTGATAGAGGGATGATAGTGACTGATAGAGGACTGGTAGAGGCTGATAAATGACTGATAGAGGACTGGTAGAGACTGATAGAGGGATGATAGAGACTGATAGAGGGATGATAGAGACTGATAGAGGGATGATAGAGACTGATAGAGGACTGGTAGAGACTGATAGAGGGATGATAGAGACTGATAGAGGACTTGTAGAGGCTGATAAAGGACTGATAGAGGACTGGTAGAGACTGATAGAGGGATTATAGAGACTGATAGAGGACTGGTAGAGGACTGATAGAGGAATGATAGAGACTGATAGAGGACTGGTAGAGACTGATAGAGGGATGATAGTGACTGATAGAGGACTGGTAGAGGCTGATAAATGACTGATAGAGGACTGGTAGAGACTGATAGAGGGATGATAGAGACTGATGGAGGAATGATAGAGGACTGGTAGAGGACTGATAGAGAATGTAGAGGACTGATAGAGACTGATAGAGACTGATAGAGGACTGAAACAGGACTGATACAGACTGATAGAGGACTGATAGAGAGGGATAATAGAGGACTGATAGAGGACTGATAGAGGGATAATAGATGACTGATAGAGGACTGGTAGAGGACTAATAGAAACTGGTGGAGGGATGTTAGCTGACTAATAGAGACTGATAGAGACTGGTAGAGGACTGATAGAGACTGATAGAGGACTGATAGGATGATAGAGACTGGTAGAGAACTGATAGAGGAATGATAGAGACTGATAGAGGGATGATAAAGACTGATAGAGGGATGATAGAGACTGATAGAGGACTGTTAGAGACTGATAGAGGGATGATAGAGACTGATAGAGGGATGATAGAGACTGATAGAGGACTGGTAGAGGACTGATAGAGGAATGATAGAGACTGATAGAGGACTGGTAGAGACTGATAGAGGGATGATAGAGACCGATAGAGGACTGGTAGAGGCTGATAAAGGACTGATAGAGGGATGATAGAAACTGATGGAGTAATGATAGAGACTGATAGAGGACTGGTAGAGACTGATAGAGGGATGATAGAGACTGATGGAGGAATGATAGAGACTGATAGAGGACTGGTAGAGACTGATAGAGGGATGATAGAGACTGATAGAGGGATGATAGAGACTGATAGAGGACTGGTAGAGGACTGATAGAGGAATGATATAGACTGATAGAGGACTGGTAGAGACTGATAGAGGGATGATAGAGACTGATAGAGGGATGATAGAGACTGATAGAGGACTAGTAGAGAACTGATAGAGGAATGATAGAGGACTGGTAGAGACTGATAGAGGGATGATAGAGACTGATGGAGGAATGATAGAGACTGATAGAGGACTGGTAGAGACTGATAGAGGGATGATAGAGACTGATAGAGGGATGATAGAGACTGATAGAGGACTGGTAGAGACTGATAGAGGGATGATAGAGACTGATAGAGGGATGATAGAGACCGATAGAGGACTGGTAGAGGCTGATAAAGGACTGATAGAGGGATGATAGAAACTGATGGAGGAATGATAGAGACTGATAGATGACTGGTAGAGACTGATAGAGGGATTATAGAGACTGATAGAGGACTGGTAGAGGACTGATAGAGGAATGATAGAGACTGATAGAGGACTGGTAGAGACTGATAGAGGGATGATAGTGACTGATAGAGGACTGGTAGAGGCTGATAAATGACTGATAGAGGACTGGTAGAGACTGATAGAGGGATGATAGAGACTGATGGAGGAATGATAGAGGACTGGTAGAGGACTGATAGAGAATGTAGAGGACTGATAGAGACTGATAGAGACTGATAGAGGACTGAAACAGGACTGATACAGACTGATAGAGGACTGATAGAGAGGGATAATAGAGGACTGATAGAGGACTGATAGAGGGATAATAGATGACTGATAGAGGACTGGTAGAGGACTAATAGAAACTGGTGGAGGGATGTTAGCTGACTAATAGAGACTGATAGAGACTGGTAGAGGACTGATAGAGACTGATAGAGGACTGATAGGATGATAGAGACTGGTAGAGAACTGATAGAGGAATGATAGAGACTGATAGAGGGATGATAAAGACTGATAGAGGGATGATAGAGACTGATAGAGGACTGTTAGAGACTGATAGAGGGATGATAGAGACTGATAGAGGGATGATAGAGACTGATAGAGGACTGGTAGAGGACTGATAGAGGAATGATAGAGACTGATAGAGGACTGGTAGAGACTGATAGAGGGATGATAGAGACCGATAGAGGACTGGTAGAGGCTGATAAAGGACTGATAGAGGGATGATAGAAACTGATGGAGTAATGATAGAGACTGATAGAGGACTGGTAGAGACTGATAGAGGGATGATAGAGACTGATGGAGGAATGATAGAGACTGATAGAGGACTGGTAGAGACTGATAGAGGGATGATAGAGACTGATAGAGGGATGATAGAGACTGATAGAGGACTGGTAGAGGACTGATAGAGGAATGATATAGACTGATAGAGGACTGGTAGAGACTGATAGAGGGATGATAGAGACTGATAGAGGGATGATAGAGACTGATAGAGGACTAGTAGAGAACTGATAGAGGAATGATAGAGGACTGGTAGAGACTGATAGAGGGATGATAGAGACTGATGGAGGAATGATAGAGACTGATAGAGGACTGGTAGAGACTGATAGAGGGATGATAGAGACTGATAGAGGGATGATAGAGACTGATAGAGGACTGGTAGAGGCTGATAAAGGACTGATAGAGGGATGATAGAAACTGATGGAGGAATGATAGAGACTGATAGATGACTGGTAGAGACTGATAGAGGGATGATAGAGACTGATGGAGGAATGATAGAGACTGATAGAGGACTGGTAGAGACTGATAGAGGGATGATAGAGACTGATAGAGGGATGATAGAGACTGATAGAGGACTGGTAGAGGACTGATAGAGGAATGATATAGACTGATAGAGGACTGGTAGAGACTGATAGAGGGATGATAGAGACTGATAGAGGGATGATAGAGACTGATAGAGGACTAGTAGAGAACTGATAGAGGAATGATAGAGGACTGGTAGAGACTGATAGAGGGATGATAGAGACTGATGGAGGAATGATAGAGACTGATAGAGGACTGGTAGAGACTGATAGAGGGATGATAGAGACTGATAGAGGGATGATAGAGACTGATAGAGGACTAGTAGAGAACTGATAGAGGAATGATAGAGGACTGGTAGAGACTGATAGAGGGATGATAGAGACTGATGGAGGAATGATAGAGACTGATAAAGGACTGGTAGAGACTGATAGAGGGATGATAGAGACTGATAGAGGGATGATAGAGACTGATAGAGGACTGGTAGAGACTGATAGAGGGATGATAGAGACTGATAGAGGGATGATAGAGACTGATAGAGGACTGGTAGAGACTGATAGATGGATGATAGAGACTGATAGAGGACTTGTAGAGGCTGATAAAGGACTGATAGAGGACTGGTAGAGACTGATAGAGGGATTATAGAGACTGATAGAGGACTGGTAGAGGACTGATAGAGGAATGATAGAGACTGATAGAGGACAGGCAGAGACTGATAGAGGGATGATAGAGACTGATAGAGGACTGGTAGAGGCTGATAAATGACTGATAGAGGACTGGTAGAGACTGATAGAGAATGTAGAGGACTGATAGAGACTGATAGAGGACTGAAACAGGACTGATACAGACTGATAGAGGACTGATAGAGGACTGAGAGACTGATAGAGACTGATAGAGAGGGATAATAGAGGATTGATAGAGGACTGATAGAGGGATAATAGATGACTGATAGAGGACTGGTAGAGGACTAATAGAAACTGGTGGAGGGATGTTAGCTGACTAATAGAGACTGATAGAGACTGATAGAGGGATGATAGAGACTGATAGAGGGATGATAGAGACTGATAGAGGACTGGTAGAGGACTGATAGAGGAATGATAGAGACTGATAGAGGACTGGTAGAGACTGATAGAGGGATGATAGAGACCGATAGAGGACTGGTAGAGGCTGATAAAGGACTGATAGAGGGATGATAGAAACTGATGGAGGAATGATAGAGACTGATAGAGGACTGGTAGAGACTGATAGAGGGATGATAGAGACTGATGGAGGAATGATAGAGACTGATAGAGGACTGGTAGAGACTGATAGAGGGATGATAGAGACTGATGGAGGGATGATAGAGACTGATAGAGGACTGGTAGAGACTGATAGAGGGATGATAGAGACTGATAGAGGGATGATAGAGACTGATAGAGGACTGGTAGAGGACTGATAGAGGAATGATAGAGACTGATAGAGGACTGGTAGAGACTGATAGAGGACTGGTAGAGGACTGATAGAGGGATGATAGAGACTGAAAGAGAACTGATAGAAGGATGATAGAGACTGATAGAGGGATGATAGAGACTGATGGAGGAATGATAGAGACTGATAGAGGACTGTTAGAGACTGATAGAGGGATGATAGAGACTGATAGAGGGATGATAGAGACTGATAGAGGACTGATAGAGGGATGATAGAGACTGATAGAGGACTGGTAGAGGACTGACAGAGACTGATAGAGGACTGTTAGAGACTGATAGAGGGATGATAGAGACTGATAGAGGGATGATAGAGACTGATAGAGGACTGATGGAGGAATGATAGAGACTGATAGAGGACTGTTAGAGACTGATAGAGGGATGATAGAGACTGATAGAGGACCGGTAGAGGACTGATAAGAGGGATGAAAGAGGGATGACAGAGGACTGATAGGGGGCTGGTAGAGGACTGGTAGAGAACCTGATAGAGGACTGATAGAGGGATGTTGGAGGGATGATAGAGACTGACAGCGATTTGATAGAAGACTGATAGAGGACTGATAGGACTGATAGAGGGATGATGCAGACTGATAGAGGACTGATAGAGGGATGATAGAGGACTGATAGAGGACTGATAGAGGGATGATGCAGACTGATAGAGGACTGATAGAGGGATGATATAGGACAGATAGAGGACTGATAGAGGGATGATAGAGACTGATAGAGGACTGATAGAGACTGGTAGAGGACTGATAGAGACTGATGGAGGACTGATGGAGGACTGATAGAGGACTGATAGAGGACTGAGAGACTGATAGAGGGCTGGTAGAGAACTGATAGAGGACTCAGAAGACTGATAGTGGGATGATACATGACTGATAGAGGACTGATAGAGACTGGTAGTGGACTGATAGGGACGGTAGAGGGCTGATAGAGGACTGATAGAGGACGGATAGAGGGATGATACAGGACTGATAGAGGGATGATACAGGACTGATAGAGGAATGATAGAGTGATGATACAGGACTGATAGAGGACTGATAGAGGAATGACAGAGGGATGATAGAGGGGTGATAGAGGACTGACAGAGATGATAGAGGGATGATACAGGACTGATAGAGGGATGATAGAGGGATAATAGAGGGGTGATAGAGGACTGATAGAGGGATGATAGAGGGATAATAGAGGGGTGATAGAGGACTGATAGAGAGATGACAGAGGGATGATACAAGACTGATAGAGGGATGATAGAGCGATGATAGAGGGGGGATAGAGGACTGGTAGATGTGGGTTTTCCTCCAAAGTCAACAGTTAAACCCCTGAATCCTGAGAAGGTTGTCAGGTTCAACCTGTCTGGGACAGCAGAGTCTGGCTTCTCTGTTGTCACCCAATCAGCTGCTCTGTTGTCAGCCAATCAGCTGCTCTGCCGTCAGCCACCTAGCTTCTCCTGGTTCCATTGTAGCGGATGGAGGTTGAGGAGAGCTGATCAGAGAGCAGATGGCTACAGAACATTAGTCCTGACAGCAGATAGAGCGATAGGCACATTCCTCCAGGCAGATAGCCACGCCTGACTGCTAACCCGGTTTACACAACGCCAGAGGAATGTGGCCGACAACACAAACACTGCTGCATGCTGGGAATTGGAGAGTCTGGTCCCAAAATGACATTGCCACCATCTGAAAAGTGTGACTCCTCAGGGCTGCAGACTAACTTTTCCTCTGCTCATACTGGTGCTAGTAAGTTAGTTTGTGGCATCAGCAGATCATTTGGTAGCACCAACACTTTGGTCCATTAGACTGCTGCACACACTTCTGACATGTTGTCTGCTGAAATATGTTATCTGTTAAAATTAATGTTGTTCTGCCTGGAATATGTCTGTGCTGAATGATTTGGATACATTTAGAGAATGTACTGCAGGTAATGAACTAGGTTATATCGCAAAAGGTAATTAAGCAAGTGATCTTACAATAGGTACTGAAGTAGATTATGTTACAATAGGTACTGAAGTAGATTACCTTACAATAGGTACTGAAGTATGTTATGTTACAATAGGTACTGAAGTAGATTATGTTACAATAGGTACTGAAGTAAGTAATGTTAGTATAGGTAATGAAGTATGTTATGTTACAATAGGTAATGAAGTAGGTCATGTTAGAATAGGTAGTGAAGTATGTTATGTTACAATAGGTAATGAAGTAGGTCATGTTTCAAGAGGTAATGAAGTATGTTATGTTACAATAGGTAGTGAAGTAGGTCATGTTTCAAGAGGTAATGAAGTATGTTATGTTACAATAGATAATGAAATAGGTCATGTTACAATAGGTAATGAAGCAAGTTATGTTGCAATAGGTAATGAAGTAGGTTATGTCACAATAGGTAATGAAGTCGGTTTGGTTACAATAGGTAATGAAGTAAGTTATGTTACAATAGGTAATGAAGCGGGTTATGTTACAATAGGTACAGAAGTAAGTTATGTTACAATAGATAATGAAGCAGGTTATGTTACAATAGGTAGTGAAGTAGGTCATGTTTCAAGAGGTAATGAAGTATGTTATGTTACAATAGATAATGAAATAGGTCATGTTACAATAGGTAATGAAGTAAGTTATGTTACAATAGGTCATGAAGCAGGTTATGTTACAATAGGTAATGAAGTAGATTATGTTACAATAGGTCATGAAGCAGGTTATGTTACAATAGGTAATGAAGTAGATTATGTTACAATAGGTCATGAAGTAGGTTATGTTACAATAGGTAATGAAGTAGATTATGTTACAATAGGTCATGAAGCAGGTTATGTTACAATAGGTAATGAAGTAGATTATGTTACAATAGGTAATGAAGCAGGTTATGTTACAATAGGTAATGAAGTAGATTATGTTACAATAGGTCATGAAGCAGGTTATGTTACAATAGGTAAAGAAGTAGATTATGTTATAATAGGTAATGAAGCAGGTTATTAATCCTTCTTATACCAGATGTTGGTTTTCCAGTGCTGAAGAATTTAAAACTGACAACATCTGAAAACATGAAGTGAATTTGTTTTTAACCAAAAGGTCAATAATGGGATTAGTTGTGAAATAATCTAAGCCGGTGTTTCTCAACCACTGGGCCGCGGCCCATGTGTGGGCCGTGAGTGCCGTCTAGTGGGCCGCAAAATGTTTTCAAGTTGAAGCTCACTTTTTGCGTGTGTTTCAGCGGATGGACTGACTGTCACCAGGCTGCTGGACTCCTCCCTGACCACGTAGATACGCTCTTATTCTGAAATAAACCAGTAGATTGTCGTGCCATTGCTTCCAGTACATAAACTGTGGCAGCGCCACAATATCGGCATGGCCGGCACAACATAAACAGTTAATCAGTGTATTGAAATGGATCTAAATCGCTCTGTAATGCATCTGTGCGCATCACTTCCTGTCTGTCATGTGGCGATGCAGCAGCTCTGTATCAACCAGACAGTCCGTCTCCTGTTCTGAAAACGTTCGTAAAAAAATATAAAATTCCACAATTTCTCCGAACTCGCATGTGTCGTAACGGTAAAGAGAAACTTGATGCTTTTCAATCGGACAATTCTAACGCTGCTCGACACTCAGAGAGTTAACATGATGCAGAGCAGAGACTTCACTGCATATTCCACCAGTTGGTTCCGTTGGACACAATGTGAAGACAATTTAAAGTAATTCACCCTAAAGAAAACATGTTCAGCCTGTGGGAAACACTGACGCCGTTGTCGGGGGTCCCGACTCTTGAATTATGCTTGGTTGAGTAACTTGTTGAGTCGCCTAAAGACAGGTTACTTCCTTGTTTGCTGTGGCAATTATTGAATCATTAGTTCTTGTTGTGTTAATAGGCCAGACTCCACCTTTGTATAATAAATCCCTTTTGACTGAGAATGCCCTGCTTTTATGGTTTTATGTTGGCTTCTGGCACATCCATGCAATTTTAAAGAACCTATTTGTTTTTATTGTATTTATTTAATACGAGGGCTCCCACCTGTATAACAGGGAGTGGTGTTGTTGTAGTTCATTAATACACTTAGAATAAATTATTAGATTAGATTATTAGAATAGAATAGATTAGCCAAAATAATTTGGGTTATTTTTTTTTTAATGGTCCCTGGCCTGTTACAAGTATAAATAGGTGGGCCTTGAAGTAGAAAAGGTTGAGAACCCCTGATCTAAGCAATGGGCAATAGGCCAACTGTAAAAGTGAATAATTGACTCTTTTACATTAGTGACCAATGTACTGTCCCGTCTGACAACACTGACATCTGACCTCTGATATAGGGCTTTGTTATAGTACATTAAATTGTATTTTCTAAATCAACAGGTTCAGAAATTAAGAAATACTAAAATAAAATTATAGGCTAGTGAATCTAGATACGTTTCTCCACTTCACATCACTTGACTCTGATGCTTTAAACCATTTTCCAAAGTTATGGTTGATATAGATTATTATTAACCTGTAATAGATAATCACCAGTGACAGTTTCCTACCTGTGATCATTACATTTGGGCTATGTGCATTCAACAAGGTGAAATGCATTTAATTCAGTGATCTTCTGCTTTGTGCTGCAGGCTGATACGTCATTTTACTGAAAATACTAAATGTGTGATCTAGCCAAATTGCTTCATCAAACAGAGAACCTGATGACAAGCCATTTTCAGAAAAAACTACATTAATAACTTTGGAAAACACAAAACATTGCTTTAGTATTTGTTTCTGACATAAAATTAGGAAACAAAATTTCAGAGACTATGTTTGGTTTTGGTGCGAACAGAGAAAAAAATTTGTGGAACTACTGGCAAACAGAGTCGCAAATGTAACCAAATGGTGGCGCTATGGAGCCCTGCACCTACTCTTACTAAATGACAACAAATTCTACTTTTTAAAGGCTAGTAGGTCACTTAAGTCTATGTTGCCCTATAGAGGCAGACAGCAGCAACTCGTTAGTGTGTTTTAAAGGTCAAAGGCCAATTCTCAGGTTTAGTTTTTATGTCAACAGAAATGATCCCTTTAAAGCTGCACTCGGCAACTTTGCATGTTTGTGGTTCCAAATGGCAGTGAGCGGCAATGGTCTGAAAAATTTGACTATACCCAGAAATCATTGTGGTGACATCAGTAAAGTGGCCTGTGATGTTTTATACCAAAGAAATCCAAAGGGACAAGAAAGGATCTAATGCTGGTGAGTCCAGCTTTCTCTGCTGCTGTTAGGAGACACTTTTGGATTTCCCTCTTCAGTTTGTCACCAGGCACCATACTGACACCATTCCTTTTCTTGGGACGGGAGATAAACACTGAGCTAATTTTTCTCAGGTTTCTCTGCTCACACAGTATCTGCTGTAGGGGAACATGTTCAACGAAATACTGGATCCTCTTGATTTTAGAGAGTGACTCTATAACGCTCTGGTTTGGTGACCAGAAGGTCCAAAGTTGCTCCCTTTTTTCTGAGAGTGTTGAGACAAGAGTGGAATACCAGGTATGTAGAGCGAGGTAGAAGCCAGACAGACAAAGAGAGATGGGGGGGGATGTGAAATGAGGACATGTGATAAGAGTCTCAGACAAGAAACTGTAAATAAACAGTATTATCATGCTGGTTTGTGTGTGTGTGTGTGTGTGTGTGTGTGTGTGTCTGTGTGTGTGTGTGTGTGTGTGTGTGGTTAAATCACAACATCAGAACTAGCTGAGGTGTGTTGACTGATTTCTCTCAGCAGACACTGAAACAGCCTCAATGGGAAGAAAAACCAAGTGCCATTCAAATTATCATCCTTGGATGGTCCACTAAAGATGGCTGCCATAGAATTTTCAATGCTGTTGTCATGGAAATTAACATTTGATGTGTTACCATAGTGACCATCCCAGTGAGAGCACCACTGTTGTAAGGGTTGGTGCGTTTTAATACACCTGGTTTGATAGTGTTGATAGTTGATAGTGATGTAGTTTCGAGTGATGTAGTTTAGAGCAGTGGTTCTCAAAGTGGGGTCCGGGGACCCCCAGGGGTCCTTGAGGGGGTTCCAGGGGGTCCCCAGCAAAAAGGGGAATCATTTATTTTCACTATAATTCCATCCATAAGTAACACAATGACAGAATGTATGACTATTTTGGTCATGGGTTTCATACCGTTTCTGTAAGAAAACATCTAAAAGTAAAAATCTTATCAGATGGGGGACCCTGGGACAAAATCTTATCAAATGGGGGTCCGTAGTCTAATTTGTGTCAGTTTAGGGGTCCTTGACGTGAAAAAGTTTGAGAACCACTGGTTTAGAGTGATGTAGTTTAGAGTGATATAGTTGGTAGTGATGTAGTTTAGAGTGATGTAGTTTAGAGTGATGTAGTTGATAGTGATGTAGTTGATAGTGATGTAGTTGATAGTGATATAGTTGATAGTGATGTAGTTTAGAGTGATGTAGTTGATAGTGATGTAGTTGATAGTGATGTAGTTCAGAGTGATGTAGTTTAGAGTGATGTAGTTGATAGTGATGTAGTTGATAGTGATGTAGTTTAGAGTGATGTAGTTGATAGTGATGTAGTTTAGAGTGATGTAGTTGATAGTGATGTAGTTTAGAGTGATGTAGTTGATAGTGGTGTAGTTGATAGTGATGTAGTTGATAGTGATGTAGTTTAGAGTGATGTAGTTTAGAGTGATGTAGTTGATAGTGATGTAGTTTAGAGTGATGTAGTTTAGAGTGATGTAGTTGATAGTGATGTAGTTTAGAGTGATGTAGTTGATAGTGATGTAGTTTAGAGTGATGTAGTTGATAGTGATGTAGTTGATAGTGATGTAGTTTAGAGTGATGTAGTTGATAGTAATGTAGTTTAGGGTGATGTAGTTTAGAGTGATGTAGTTTAGAGTGATGTAGTTGATAGTGATGTAGTTTAGGGTGATGTAGTTTAGAGTGATGTAGTTTAGAGTGATGTAGTTGATAGTGATGTAGTTTAGAGTGATGTAGTTGATAGTGATGTAGTTTAGAGTGATGTAGTTTAGAGTGATGTAGTTGATAGTGATGTGGTTTAGAGTGATGTAGTTGATAGTGATGTAGTTTAGGGTGATGTAGTTTAGGGTGATGTAGTTGATAGTGATGTAGTTTAGGGTGATGTAGTTTAGAGTGATGTAGTTGATAGTGATGTAGTTTAGGGTGATGTAGTTTAGAGTGATGTAGTTGATAGTGATGTAGTTTAGAGTGATGTAGTTGATAGTGATGTAGTTTAGAGTGATGTAGTTTAGAGTGATGTAGTTTAGAGTGATGTGGTTTAGAGTGATGTAGTTGATAGAGATGTAGTTTAGAGTGATGTAGTTTAGAGTGATGTAGTTGATAGTGATGTAGTTTAGAGTGATGTAGTTTAGAGTGATGTAGTTTAGAGTGATGTAGTTGATAGTGGTGTAGTTGATAGTGATGTAGTTTAGAGTGATGTAGTTGACAGTGATGT
Source organism: Centroberyx affinis (assembly GCF_046629955.1). Taxonomy (NCBI): domain Eukaryota; kingdom Metazoa; phylum Chordata; class Actinopteri; order Beryciformes; family Berycidae; genus Centroberyx; species Centroberyx affinis. Next base: position 111,566 of record NW_027280634.1, on the reverse strand, counting down.
AGTTTAGAGTGATGTAGTTTAGAGTGATGTAGTTTAGAGTGATGTAGTTGATAGTGATGTAATTTAGGGTGATGTCGTTGATAGTGATGTAGTTTAGGGTGATGTAGTTTAGAGTGATGTAGTTGATAGTGATGTAGTTTAGGGTGATGTACTTTAGAGTGATGTAGTTGATAGTGATGTAGTTGATGGTGATGTAGTTTAGAGTGATGTAGTTGATAGTGATGTAGTTTAGGGTGATGTAGTTGATAGTGATGTAGTTGATAGTGATGTAGTTTAGGGTGATGTAGTTTAGAGTGATGTAGTTTAGAGTGATGTAGTTTAGGGTGATGTAGTTGATGGTGATGTAGTTTAGAGTGATGTAGTTGATAGTGATGTAGTTTAGAGTGATGTAGTTGATAGTGATGTAGTTTAGAGTGATGTAGTTAAGAGTGATGTAGTTGATAGTGATGTAGGTTTGAGTGATGTAGTTGATAGTGATGTAGTTGATAGTGATGTAGTTTAGCAGTGATGTAGTTTAGAGTGATGTAGTTGATAGTGATGTAGTTGATAGTGATGTAGTTTAGCAGTGATGTAGTTTAGCAGTGATGTAGTTTAGAGTGATGTCGTTGATAGTGATGTAGTTGATAGTGATGTAGTTTAGGGTGATGTAGTTTAGAGTGATGTAGTTTAGAGTGATGTAGTTTAGGGTGATGTAGTTGATGGTGATGTAGTTTAGAGTGATGTAGTTGATAGTGATGTAGTTTTGAGTGATGTAGTTTAGAGTGATGTAGTTGATAGTGATGTAGTTGATAGTGATGTAGTTTAGCAGTGATGTAGTTTAGAGTGATGTAGTTGATAGTGATGTAGTTGATAGTGATGTAGTTTAGCAGTGATGTAGTTTAGCAGTGATGTAGTTTAGAGTGATGTCGTTGATAGTGATGTAGTTGATAGGGATGTAGTTTAGAGTGATGTAGTTTGTTAGGACAAGCCTGTTTGTCTCTTGTGTCCATGTGCGACTCAGTTTCTCAGTTCAGTTTCTCAACCTGCTCGCAGCTCGTCTCATTAGCATATCGAGACTCAACCATGAACAAATCCTTCACAGATCTTCCATTACTTGCATCAGTGCAGCTCAGTATTAGCAGCTATCTGTATTAGCAGCTAACATCAGTGCAGCTCAGTACTAAGACATGATAGGCTCACCATCCAGTAATCAGGCAAAAAGGTCAAAACACGGTAAGGCAGTCCAAGTAGCAAAGGTACCTGGAAAACTAGAGGTTACGAGGCAGACAGGAAAACAGGCAGAACAGGCAGAACAGAACAGCAGGATACAGATGAGTGACTGAGCAGCTAGAACGATCTGGCAGAGAACAAAGGGAAATGGACTGGTATAAATACTGAGGAGGAATGAGGGAATGAGGTGCAGCTGGGAAAGGTGGAGACAGGTGACAGGTGATGGAGGAGGCAGGAGGGGTGGAGACAGGTGACAGGTGATGGAGGAGGCAGGAGGGGTGGAGACAGGTCACAGGTGATGCAGGAGGGGTGGAGACAGGTGACAGGTGATGGAGGAGGCAGGAGGGGTGGAGACAGGTGACAGGTGATGGAGGAGGCAGGAGGGGTGGAGACAGGTGACAGGTGATGCAGGAGGGGTGGAGACAGGTGACAGGTGATGGAGGAGGCAGGAGGGGTGGAGACAGGTGACAGGTGATGCAGGAGGGGTGGAGACAGGTGACAGGTGATGGAGGAGGCAGGAGGGGTGGAGACAGGTGACAGGTGATGGAGGAGGCAGGAGGGGTGGAGACAGGTGACAGGTGATGCAGGAGGGGTGGAGACAGGTGACAGGTGACGGAGGAGGCAGGAGGGGTGGAGACAGGTGACAGGTGACGGAGGAGGCAGGAGGGGTGGAGACAGGTGACAGGTGATGCAGGAGGCAGGAGGGGTGGAGACAGGTGACAGGTGATGCAGGAGGGGTGGAGACAGGTGACAGGTGATGGAGGAGGCAGGAGGGGTGGAGACAGGTGACAGGTGATGGAGGAGGCAGGAGGGGTGGAGACAGGTGACAGGTGATGCAGGAGGGGTGGAGACAGGTGACAGGTGATGGAGGAGGCAGGAGGGGTGGAGACAGGTGACAGGTGATGCAGGAGGGGTGGAGACAGGTGACAGGTGATGGAGGAGGCAGGAGGGGTGGAGACAGGTGACAGGTGATGCAGGAGGGGTGGAGACAGGTGACAGGTGATGGAGGAGGCAGGAGGGGTGGAGACAGGTGACAGGTGATGCAGGAGGGGTGGAGACAGGTGACAGGTGATGGAGGAGGCAGGAGGGGTGGAGACAGGTGACAGGTGATGCAGGAGGCAGGAGGGGTGGAGACAGGTGACAGGTGATGGAGGAGGGGTGGAGACAGGTGACAGGTGATGGAGGAGGCAGGAGGGGTGGAGACAGGTGTCAGGTGATGCAGGAGGGGTGGAGACAGGTCACAGGTGATGGAGGAGGCAGGAGGGGTGGAGACAGGTGACAGGTGATGGAGGAGGCAGGAGGGGTGGAGACAGGTGTCAGGTGATGCAGGAGGGGTGGAGACAGGTGACAGGTGATGGAGGAGGCAGGAGGGGTGGAGACAGGTGACAGGTGATGCAGGAGGCAGGAGGGGTGGAGACAGGTGACAGGTGATGCAGGAGGCAGGAGGGGTGGAGACAGGTGACAGGTGATGGAGGAGGCAGGAGGGGTGGAGACAGGTGACAGGTGATGCAGGAGGCAGGAGGGGTGGAGACAGGTGACAGGTGATGCAGGAGGGGTGGAGACAGGTGACAGGTGATGGAGGAGGGGTGGAGACAGGTGACAGGTGATGGAGGAGGGGTGGAGACAGGTGACAGGTGATGCAGGAGGGGTGGAGACAGGTGACAGGTGATGGAGGAGGGGTGGAGACAGGTGACAGGTGATGGAGGAGGCAGGAAGGTGGTTACTCTGTCAGGTTCTTAGCTCGCTGTCGGCCTTTCGTCTTTGCAAGTTGGCAAACAAGCCGATCAAACCGATCACTGAAATCTCCAACCGATCACTAACTGGCACCGTCTGCCGCTCGTATCGCTGTCAGTCACCGGCACCGGTGATCCGGTTTCTCTGTCTGTTCGTCCCGTCTCTAACGACCTCACCGCTCCAGCTGCCGTTAACTAGTTGCCCTTAAGAAGTTGCTGGCCAAAGGAGAAGGAAAATCAGCAAATGCTAATGACACCACCGTCTGCGGAGCCCGTGGGTGGAGGTGGTAAGAGTTCTAGGGCTACGGCTCCTGCTTCTTCCCCGCTGCCCGTTACCGACCGCTTTCTGGCCCCGGAGGGCCTCGATGGGGACCGGGAGGTGAGCCGAGGTCCGGCACCCGTCTCCTCCCCTGTGAGCCTGTGGCAGACTTGGAGAACTGAAGACCGTTGTGCCCCCATGGGTGTCTTACAAAGATGAATCTGAATTTAGAAAACTTAATTTGAATTGAGAAAAACAAATTTGGAATTGTAGTTTAGTAGTAAAGTTAAATTCAGTAATAATCACATTACATTTCTAGCCGCTGTATAGATTGATGGAAAGATGAAATGCTTGTGTCACAGTGTCAGTCGTCTGTTCTAACAGACATTTCTCCTTGAAGTGTGTTGTACTCAGGGAGGAAATACAGTTCTGGTCTGAACACAGACCTGCTGCGTGTGTGTGTGTGTGTGTGTGTGTGTGTGTGTGTGTGTGTGTGTGTGTGTGTGTGTGTGGGTGTGGGTGTGGGTGTGGGTGTGGGTGTGGGTGTGTGTGTGTGTGTGTGTGTGTGTGTGTGTGTGGGTGTGTGGGTTCAGTAAAATGGAGCGTGATTGTCACTGACGTTATCTGATATAGCATCCACACAGACACAGACACACACTCACACACACACCCACACACACACACACACTCACAAACAGACACACACACCTGTCCCCCCTCCACACTCTACTTCCTGTCAATAGCAAGACACATTTCACAGAGATGCTTATCTGTCTCTCCACCATGTTTACATTCCACACTGTCTGGAATAAAGTCTGTTAAAGCTGAAGAGCTGAACTCCGTCTTTTTAAAGTCTAAGTATTGTTCCAGAGAGTTAAAGTCGGCCATTTTTAAAGTCTAAGGGGCTAATTCATAAAACTAGTGGTAACAGAATAGCGGCACGCTCAATCTGCACCACAGTAATTTCCCCTGATCATAAATTTACCACCGTGAATACCGTGACGGAGTCAGCTGTAGCCCAGGTGGCAGCCAATCAAAACCAACATGTTAATTAAGCTTTACTTATGTAACACCTGTGTGTCAACAGACGGCAGATGAACCTTTTCCTCCTCAGTCAGCCGATGGTCTTTTTAGGTAGACCACAGAAGAGGGCATTACAGTAATGAAGTCTACTGGTAACAAAGGCATGGACAAGTTTTTCGGAATCCGCATGCAATAAATTCAAATTCAAATATACTTTATTTATCCCCGGGGGGGGGTTTGAAGTAGGACAACAAAACAGCACACATTCATCATACACATACAAAATAGAAATTAGATAAATGAGTGGAATGAATAAATACATTAAAAAAAATATACGTATATATATAAGACGGAATCTAATACTTTTTAAAACCAAGTTAATAAATTGGAGGTAGAATCAGTTAGTAAGCACAGGTGCAGGTATGTTGCATAAACAGGTGTAAGTACTGACTCAGGTGAGCATCTCTTTAACATCAGGGAGCTGAATGAGAGAACCTTCCCTTTTACATTTACTGCTTACCAGTCTAATTGCTTCAGGGATAAAACCAAATTTTCTCCTATTTGTACTGCAAGTGGCTTCGGAAACGCATTCCTGAAGGCATCAATACAAAAGATTTGTGTAAAACATGTAATGAAAACCTCTTAATTTTGAAATGTTTTTAAGATGATAAAAAGCCGTAGTAGACTTCTCACTGTTCTTGAGAGAAAGGGAGTCTAGATAGGTGGTGACTTCTTCTCTTCTTCTTTAGGTCCTACATGTATCTCTGTTTTATCCTTATTCAACTGAAGAAAGTTTTGCAACATCCAGCTGTTTCTGTCGTCTATACGATTGATAAGTGTATCAATTGGACTCAGATTTCCTGGTGACAATGAAATGTATAACTGAGAGTCATCGGCATAGCTATGGTAGCATATGTTGTGTTTTCTTATAACCAGACCAAGAGGGAGCATATAGAGGTTAAATGATAGGGTCTTAAGAACTGACCCCTGCAGAACCCCACACAGTATGTTAACTTTCTCTGATGTAAAGTTTCCTAAAGCAACATAGATCTTCCTGTCTCTCAAGTAGGAGGTTAACCACTCTAGAACTGCACCAGATAGGCCAACCCAATTTTAAAGTCTTAGAATTAAAATGTTGTGATCGACAGTGTTGAAAGCTGCGCTTAAATCCAGTAACAGTAAAACAGATACCTTACCAGCAGCATTATTTTAACCTGCAATAAGCGATTTCAGACCCTGTAACCAGTCCTGAAGCTATCGTGTGCTACGATTTCCGTGAGATGTAATGATGTAAACAAACAGTCACACAGCAGCAGCTGTGTGGCTGTTTTCACCTCTTTCCTAAAGCTTGTTGTCAAAGTTGCCCGAGAAAAGGCGAATCGATAAAGCTAGCAAGTAAACATTTTCAACTAGTGAACTTGCTGCCTGCCTCTTCACTTGTCATTGTGGGACATGTGACCTTCAGCGGGAGAAAGATCTGGCAAAGGGAGACTGGTAACCGGAGATATTTCTCCGTAGGCACGTTTATTTTAGCCATTAGCCTTTATGCATGGTTTGTCCTTAAGGGCTTCCGTCACTGTGTGTGTTGCGGTTTCTGTCTCCCTCTAGTGGTCAGAAAAAAACGCTTAATGTAGCTTTAATCTGAGGTCATTGTTTACCATAACAAACCTAATGGTTTGCACGAAAACCAGACTGGAAAACATCATGCAGATTGTATAGTACGGAAGCCAACAACGGCCGTGCTTGCAATTATTTTTTTTAATGCCGTTATCTCAAGATCACGAGTTAATTATCTCGTGATCTTGAGAAAACAAGCTTTGTTATCTCGAGATAACGAGATAATCAACCCGTTATCACGAGAAAACAAAATGTTGTTTCCTCTTATTACTTATAATTTTTATCAGAGATCAGGAGTGCTATGCCGGCATGCATAGATGGCGTCTGGACAACTAACAACAACGTAACTGCAGCAAACAAAACTACACATTTATGCCTTGACAGTTATGAATCCTCCCCGACAGTCATGATAGTGATCTTGAAGGCTGAAATCAGGTGTAATCAAATGAACCTCATTTTCGAGTTCTCCATAATTATCCAGTGATCTCGAGAAAACAAAAGTTGTTTTCTCGTGAGATAACAAACAAGCTTTGTTATCTCAAGATAACGGCATTAAAAAAATAATTGCAAGCACGGCCGTTCTTGGCTTCTGTAGTATAGGGCTAGATGTTCATGTAATTGATTGTAGACAACCTTTTCAAGAATTTTACTGGGAAAGGAGAGGTTTGATACTCGCCTGTAATTAGCAGTTACTGTGTCATTGAGATTGCATTTCTTGAGCAATGGCTGGACTACTGCAGTTTTGAGGGAACTTAGAAAAATACCAGATTCCAGTGAGGTATTTACAATTTGTAAAACAGCATCAGACAAGCAATTAAAAACAATTTTAAAAAAGGTTATTGGGAGAGGATCAAGACAACAGGTGGATGTCTTCCCCTGCCGAACAACTTCACTGAGTACCATGGAGTTAACTGGAGAAAAATGTGTCATACCACCCACAGGGGTAAACCTATGTGATGAGATCAAGGGCTGAGGCTCTGCTTTCTTGTGTGGGCCTGATTTAGAAATGTTTGCTCTGATATTTGTAGTTTTGTACAGAAAAAAGGCAGCAAAATGTATTTACTGAAAGAAGCTCACTTGGGATTAAGAGAGGGGGATGTGACAGTTTGTCTATTGTGGAAAAAAGGGTATATTTGCATTAATAATATTTGAAAAATATGACTGCCTTTTGACTTTCATTTCCTTGTTATAGATATTCAGTTTGGCCCTGTAGACGTGATGAATTAAAAGTTTGGACTTCCGCCACTTTCGTTCTGCTTGCTTGCATTCCTTTGTTAGCTGCCTAACCAATCCATTATTTCTCCATGGAGTTTTTCTTTTCCCACACAGTCTTTTTGACTTCACTGGGGTAATGTCATCAATAATATTTTGTATATTAGAATTAAAATTGTACACCAGGTCTTTACAAGATATCATCGAGATAGTGCTTCTCAATAGTTCTGGTATTATTGGTCTGTTCACTATTAAATATTGCGTCGAAAAAGACACAGTAATGATCAGAAATTGCAACATCAAGAATACTGGAGATCATAATATCCATAGGTTTCGAGATAACCAAATCCAGTGTGTGGCCCAGAGACATGCTGTGAGAGAGCAAAAGATCCTAATAAACTGTTAAAACATTTGACATCAGAATTACTTCCATATGAATATTAAAATCGCCAGAAATAATCATGCTGTCAAGATCTGTGCAGACTCTGAAAAGACTGTTGTGTTTTGGGGGATGGGAGACAGTAAGATGCCGGATCGGGGACACGGACTTCAGAACCACACATAGATATTCAAAAGTTGAAAATTTATCAGGGGCAGGTTTCTTAGTGGTAAATCTGAAATGCTGATGATGTCATACTGATGTTGTGCTAATGTCGTGCTGATGTCACAGTAACAGTGTGTTCTTGGTTTCCAGGGCGACCAGATGGAGCCATGTGGTGGGCGGGACTGTTCCTCCTGTCAGTGTATTCCTGCCAAAGGAGCCAGGGTAAGACTCCGCCCACTCACACTTCAGCCAGTCACAACACAGCCACAGGGTGACATCATCAGAGGTGGTCTTTAAACAAGCTGCAAGGATTCTACTGTTGGCTGTTCTGATTGGTCAGACAGACACCAACCCGCTTCTGATTGGTCCTGCAGCTGAGATGGAGCCCCAGGGACTGTGTGTGTGTGTGTGTGTGTGTGTGTGTGTGTGTGTGAGATATCTCCTCCTGTCGCTGATCTAGTCTGATCCTCTTTCTGATCACATTAATGCTACAGGTGGAAGGTTGACAGTTTGAATCCCAGATTCAGTGACACTGTCCAGATTAGAATTAGGTAAAACTAACCCTGACTTTAAAGGTCCACATCATGTAAAGCAGGACTCCTCTTCCTCTGTGGTGATAAAGGAGTTGGATGGTCTATCTAAACATGGTGAAAGTATCAAAACTAAATCCACACAATCCATATTAGTGCAGCGAGCCTCTAAACGAGCCGTTTGGACTTCCGTAACTTTGTGGCGTCACAAAGGTTCGCTCATTATCATTTTTGTAAGAAATAACAGACTAACAAAGTGTTTTTTTCAAAGCGGTTGAGCGGTTGTCGTTGTTTATTACCGGAGAGTTTTCCCTACCTGTAGCCGCCGGGCCGCGGCGTCTCACGTTTCACTCTGGAAAAGTGGAGAATATGGACCTTTAACAGAAGGACTAACTATCTACTAAATAACCGTCAGGTTAACTTACATGAAAAAGTGGTGAGGTGATGTAAAATACCGCTAAAGGACTCAAGGGGTCGCCACAGTCATCAAGTGTCAGATTCTGTTGGTAGCTAGTAGCTTTAACTAACAACTGACAGATTAACTAACAACTAACAGTTGTTACAACCCGGCTCACAGGAGTAACAATGAGGGGAGCCATACGCCAAGGTAAAAATTAAAACAATGATTTATTACATAAACTAGGGGAACATAACTAGACAACAACAAACTACATCAAACCAAAAGAACGGAACAAAAAGTGTGCATGGATGAGGAGGGAGAGCGACACTGATGGTCAGCCGGCTTTCAAAGCCCAAGGAGTTCACCGGGCCCAGGTGCACTCCATCAGCCTTGACCACGATCCTGCCTAGCAGGCTCCTACAGGACGCAGGGCCAGGAGAGTGGGAGGGTCGTCACACAGTTTAAACAGCAACTAGCTAACCAACAGCTTAACTAACTAAATTCTAAACAGCGGTCACTCTTGCCCTTTAACTTCAGTCTTCCCCTTTAACTCCAGTCTTCCCCTTTAACTCCAGTCTTCCCCTTTAACTTCAGTCTTCCCCTTTAACTCCAGTCTTCCCCTTTAACTCCAGTCTTCCTCTTTGGCCCAATCCCAATGTCCCCCCTGAGCCCTAAACCCTGAGCCCTAAACCCTGAGCCCTAAACCCTGAGCCCTAAACCCTGAGCCCTCACAGACTTAATTGACATCACCTCTGTGTTCAGCTGTATTGCCTGAGTGTGAGAAGTCATGAGGCTCGAAATGGTTCAGGAGGAATGGGACGGCACTTTGTGACATCACGTGTTGCCTTGACGACGTCAGACGTTGATATCGCCCGTCAATTAATCAATTTGTAATTTACTCTTTTTTTGAGCTTTTGTCTAAACAGCATTATTAAGCTAAAATGAAAAAAGAAAAGATGAATAATGTTAAATAGGCCTAGGTATATGTTTTTCAACATTGCAAAGTTTATACTGTGCTAATGGATATAGAAAATACTATAAATATGTAAAATATGTAAAAAAAATAAAAAAATAAAAAGATAAAAGAAGAAAAAGAAAGTAGGAGGCACGTTAAAAGCAAAGGGTACTTTTAATAAATCTTAATGAGCACAAATAAGCACATAAAGGCTATATTACATGCTGCTGATATTAGCAGCATCTAACATCCTTCTGAAACGTTTAGGAAAACTTAACTTCCTTTTTTTTCAAATGAGCTGTTCATTCTGTTTTAATGTTGCAATGTTTTCTCTTTTAACTGTATCTTGCATGTAGTTTCACCCTTTCATGCCTGTTTCTCTCTAAGTTCTTGTTAATTGTTTTTTGTGTTTATTTTTCCTTAATTATGTTTTTTTTCTTTTGTATCGGTTGTATTGGTTGATATTTTCCACATACATGAATATTAACGTCACAAACGCTATGAACTGTGGGTAATTCCCTCAGGCAAAGTCTGCAGAAATGCAGACTTATGGAAAGTGTGCATAAAGGGCTCATGAAGTCCTCCAGTGAGCCTCGCACACTAACCGATCTCACAGCGGGACGTCCTGAAGCCTCGCGGACTTGTCGGGAAAGTCCGTGAGTCTGAGAGTGCGGACGTTGGGATTGGGCCTTTAACTCCAGTCCTCCCCTTTAACAAAGCAGTGACAAATTTACTTTTTCCTCATAAACAGCCAAATTGTCAATCAATGTAAGGCATCATAAGGCATCAAAAGGCATCATAAGGCATCATAAGGCAACATAAGGCATCATAAGGCATCATAAGGCATCATAAGGCATCATAAGGCAACATAAGGCAACATAAGGCAACATAAGGCATCATAAGGAAACATAAGGCAACATAAGGCATCATAAGGAAACATAAGGCAACATAAGGCATCATAAGGAAACATAAGGCATCATAAGGAAACATAAGGCATCATAAGGCATCATAAGGAAACATAAGGCATCATAAGGAAACATAAGGCATCATAAGGCATCATAAGGAAACATAAGGCAACATAAGGCAACATAAGGAAACATAAGGCAACATAAGGAAACATAAGGCAACATAAGGAAACATAAGGCAACATAAGGCATCATAAGGCATCATAAGGAAACATAAGGAAACATAAGGCAACATAAGGCATCATAAGGCATCATAAGGAAACATAAGGCATCATAAGGCATCATAAGGAAACATAAGGCAACATAAGGAAACATAAGGCAACATAAGGCATCATAAGGCATCATAAGGAAACATAAGGCATCATAAGGCATCATAAGGAAACATAAGGCAACATAAGGAAACATAAGGAAACATAAGGAAACATAAGGAAACATAAGGCATCATAAGGCATCATAAGGAAACATAAGGCAACATAAGGAAACATAAGGAAACATAAGGAAACATAAGGAAACATAAGGCAACATAAGGCATCATAAGGCATCAAATATTAAACTTACTAGACTAACCTGCCAGACATTACTGACCAACATTACCAGTATTTTACCAGTATGTCAGTTGGTTCCCAGGTACATAATCCCAGTTTTTGCTGGTTTGTATTCAGTGTTTCCCAGTACGTTCTAATACTAACACTGCTAATGGGATGGAGGTTTAATACTGTTGCCATGGAGACTAGTGCTGTCTGATGTGTGGGCAGTACAACAGTACAGTGTTCAGTTGGATGATGTGGTTGCCGTGGTAACAGGTTTCAGTCAAACTCAGGGTTTGAATTCTGCTGCCGACCCACATAGTCTGCCATGCTCTCTCTACCATCTCTCCTCTCTCTCCAGTGACTGAATACTGGAGGAGAGGAGAGCACTCCTTTGTCAGAGAAGCACAGGTGTGTGTGTGTGTGTGTGTGTGTGTGTGTGTGTGTGTGTGTGTGTGTGTGTGTGTGTGTGTGTGTGTGTGTGTGTGGTTGTGTCTGTGTGCAGGAGGGGGGTGTCACCTCACTAAAACTTTAAAATCACAAGGTAAACACAAGAGTGTAAGGGATTATGAAGTTTTAATTCCAGTATCTCACAATAGCAAGTGTCAGATCTGATGAGATTGGATTGAACCAATCCCGTGTCTCGTTACACCCCTGAACACGCCCCCTTGGTTTTAAGTGACACTCAGAGGTGAGTGATGTATCAGGAGGGCGGCTCACAGACAAGGAGCCGAGGAAAGAGGGGGACGCGCTTCCCTCTGACATCACTTCCTGGTGACATGGCGCGTCACCAGCCAGCTGTTGCCATAGTTGCAGTGTATGTTTTCAGTCTTATTGGAGATATGCAGCGCTGCCCATAGACCGTAAAAAGGAGACTAGTTTAACTAGTTTAACTAGTTTAACTAGTTTAACTAGTTTAACAGTGTGATTCTTGTCCTGTTGCACTAACTGTGCGTCACTCTGGATAGGAGCATCTGCTAAATGCCTAAACTGCAATTATATTTTGGAAATTATTCTCAGTAGCAGTAATGGTTGGTCAGTAGGTCCAGGTCTGGCCCACCTCTAACCTGTGTGTGTGTGTGTGTGTGTGTGTGTGTGTGTGTGTATGTATATGTGTATGCGTGTGTGTGTGTGTGTGTGTGTGTGTGTGTGTGTGTGTCTGTGTGTGTGTGTGTGTGTGTGTGTGTGTGTGTGTGTGTGTGTGTGTGTGTGTATGCGTGTGTGTGTGTGTGTGTGTGTGTGTGTGTGTGTGTGTGTGTGTGTATGTGTGTGTGTTTGGACAGCTGAGAGCAGGCAGACAGGCAGAGAGGATTGTGGGAACTGGCTGTCTAAGTGATTTTACAGGCTGGTTGGTTCAGAGAAAGACTGATACAACGAGGCCTAACTAGAGATCAGAGCTGTCACATCCAATCACAACACAGCCTGGACACACACACACACACACACACACACACACACACACAGTACAGACAGACAGACAGACAGAGACACACACACACACACTGTGTCTGTCTTCAGGAAAACAATAACGCGATCATTTATGTTCATGTAAAGGTCAGAGGTCAACCTCTGTCAGCTAATATTGCTTCCTGTTGCTCTTCTTTAGAATCATTAAAGGTGAGGGAGGATTAATAGACATAATAATGTCTAATGTCTCATAATAAGTTTTAAAGGATAACACCAAAGTAATTTTATTTTCTATCACCACCAACAGAAAACCAGTTTAGAACATTAGAAATGCATTTTGGAGAACGACTTTTACTTTAATACTTTAAGTAAATTTAAGACCATGTACTTTTATACTTTGACTTGAGTAAAGAATTTGAAACGGTACTTCAACTTCTACCAGAGTCTATTTTTAGATGAATTTTTGCACTTTTACTTGAGTAAGGAATTTGTGTACTTCTACCACCTCTGGAAATACCCCACTCCGACCATATACAACCCTGAAATACCCCACTCTTACCCCTATAAACCTTGAAATACCCCACTCTTACCCCTATAAACCTTGAAATACCCCACTCATAGCATATAAATCCCTGAAATACACTTTGAAATATCTCACTTCTACCAGGAGAATCAGGGTTTATATGGTAGGAGTGGGGTATTTCAGGGTTTATATTGTGGCGATCTGCAACTTCAATAAAAACTTTTATTTTGATTTTGTAGCACTTTTTTCACACCCACTTTTCCACCCAATCGGGAGCCTTCATTCACCTCTGCTGTTCTGGTCCAACCCACTCAATTCCTAGTAACTATGGCGTAGCCATATGCCAAGATGGCGACTCACCACAGGGAAGAGGCCGAGTCTGTCCCACAGTGTCCATATTGTACCTTTGATCGCCTGTAACCGTTCCCTGACTGGCACCCAGCACAGAGCCAATCCACTGCCATATGGTAGGAGTGAGGTATTTCAGGGTTTACATGGTAGGAGTGAGGTATTTCAGGGTTTACATGGTTGGAGTGGGGTATTTCAGGGTTTACATGGTTGGAGTGGGGTATTTCAGGTTTTACATGGTTGGAGTGGGGTATTTCAGGGTTTACATGGTTGGAGTGGGGTATTTCAGGGTTTACATGGTTGGAGTGGGGTATTTCAGGGTTTACATGGTTGGAGTGGGGTATTTCAGGGTTTACATGGTTGGAGTGGGGTATTTCAGGTTTTACATGGTTGGAGTGGGGTATTTCAGGGTTTACATGGTTGGAGTGGGGTATTTCAGGGTTTACATGGTTGGAGTGGGGTATTTCAGGTTTTACATGGTTGGAGTGGGGTATTTCAGGGTTCATAAGGGTAGCAGTGGGGTATTTCAGGATTCATAAGGGTAGGACTGGGGTATTTCAGGGTTTATAGGGGTAGGAGTGGGGTATTTCAGGTTTTATACGGTAGGAGTGGGGAATTTTAGGGTCTATTGGGGTAGGAGTGGGGTATATCAGGGTTTTATATGGTTGGAGTGGGGTATTTCAGGGTTCATCAGGGTAGGAGTGTGATATTTCAGGGTTCATAAGGGTAGGAGTGTGGTATTTCAGGGTTTTATATGGTTGGAGTGGGGCATGTCAGGGTTCATAAGGGTAGCAGTGCGGTATTTCAGGGTTCATCAGGGTAGGAGTGGGGTATTTCAGGGTTCATCAGGGTAGGAGTGGGGTATTTCAGGGTTTATAGGGGTAGGAGTGGGGTATTTCAGGGATTATAGGGGTAGGAGTGGGGTATTTCAGGTTTTACACAGTAGGAGTGGGGAATTGTAGGGTCTATTGGGGTAGGAGTGGGGTATTTCAGGGTTTTATATGGTAGCAGTAGGGAATTTCAGGGTCTATAGGGGTAGAACTGGGGTATCTCAGGGTTTTTATAGGATAGGAGTGTGGTATTTCAGTGTTGTATATGGTAGGAGTGGAGTATTTCAGGGGTCATAAGGGTAGCAGTGTGGTATTTCAGCATTCATAAGGGTAGGAGTGGGGTATTTCAGGGTTCATAAGGGTTGGACTGGGGTATTTCAGGGTTTATAGGGGTAGGAGTGGGGTATTTCAGGTTGTATATGGTAGGAGTGGAGAATTTCAGGGTTTATTGGGGTAGGAGTGTGGTATTTCAGTGTTTTATATGGTAGGAGTGGAGTATTTCGGGGTTTATTGCGGTAGGAGTGGGGTATTTCAGGGTTTTATATGGTAGGAGTGGGGTATTTCAGGGTTTTATATGGTAGCAGTGGGGAATTTCAGGGTCTATAGAGGTAGGAGTGGGGTATTTCAGGGTTTTATATCGTAGGACTGGGGTATTTCGTGGTTTTTATATGTTAGGAGTGGGGTACTTCAGGGTTCATGGGGTAGGAGTGGGGTATTTCAGGCTTTATAGTAGGCGTGGGGTATTTCAGGGTTTATAGGGGTAGGAGTGGGGTATTTCAGGGTTTTATATCGTAGCAGTGGGGAATTTCAGAAGTGTAGAAGTGTTTAAATGGTTGATGGCTTTTTAACATGAAATCTTGAATCGTGAATATCTGTCTTATTTCTGCTCTTATTAATTTCTTAATATTGATTATTAGTGGATATCTTCATGATCTCAGTTTGTTTGCTGGTTGAAAATGTCATTGTTTTTTTGGACCCAAACTTCACATGGTCAGCTGGTCCACTGATTCAGATCTGAGGTGGTATTATTAGATTTACCCGTCCTGATGATAACTGATTATTTATAGTTTTTATAGCATTTCCAATACATTTTCTGGGAAATTACTCTTAGTTTATTCAGGTGTGACAGAAGTCATGAAGGATTTTAATCTGTGTCGTCAGGTTTATTAATACAGACGCTCAACAGCTTCACTTTGGTTTTCATTTGAACCAAAAAACATTTAGTTTCTATCTTTCTGTCTCTCTCTCTCTCTCTCTCTCTCTATGTCTCTCTCTCTGTCTCTCTTTCTCTCTCTCTCTATGTCTCTCTGTCTCTCTCTCGCTCTCTCGCTCTTTGTCTCTCTCTCTTTCTCTCTGTCTCTCTCTGTCTCTCTTTCTTACTCTCTCTCTCTCTCTCTATTGTAGTCTAATCTGACGTATGCTGGTTTAAAGTTACATTCCGTCTAATTTAACATCTGGCTGTCTGAGCCTGCTGTTTCAACACACTGTGTGTGTGTGTGTGTGTGTGTGTGTGTGTGTGTGTGTGTGTGTGTTCGCATTGTGAGAGCAGCAGCTGATATAATTAACACAATAATCAATTTTGTATATTTATACTGACATAATGTTGAAGTGAATGTAATTCTCTGATGTTAATCTGTTTCTACTGGGATTATAATCTGATTATGAAATGTTACTGAGCAGATCTGTGTGTTCAATGGTTATTGTTAGTTTTGGTAATCATTTCATGGTTCAGTCAGAATCATCTTCACGTGTTTTTGGATAATTTCATCTCATATATTTCATGTTTATGTGATGAGAATAGAGCAGTCATCAGACAGCGTGTTGTTGGGAAATGCTGCCACCATAAGGTCAGCTGGTGTCATGACAACCTGAGTCTCCATGCAGCCACCAGGAAACTCAGGGTCAAAGGTCACAAAGTAGCTGGATGCTCAGTGTGGTCCGACATGATGGGAGAGGAAGTACAGGGTCGGGTTCCACTGGAACCAGTACTGACAGAGACTGGGTGGTGTTTTATTCCCATAACAGACAGAGACTAGGTGTTTCATTCCCAGTACAGACCGAGACTGGGTGGTGTTTTATTCCCAGTACAGAGACTGTAATGGTGTTGATGGAAGCTGTTTGTCTGTGCTGGTTCTAACAGTGCTGTTCTGTGGGTTCTGTGGGGTTCTGCAGGGTTCCCCGGGCCCCCTGGGGCGGCAGGGCCCCCAGGGGCCCCCGGGCTTCCCCGGCACCCAGGGGCCTACTGGAGAGAAGGGCCAGCGAGGAAATGAGGGGCCAGCGGGAGCCTCCGGGCCGAAAGGAGACGTGGTAAATAAGATGCTGGAACATCTTATGGGTGGTGGATGATGATGGATGATGGATGATGGATTTTGGATGGTGGATGTTGGATGTTGGATGGATGTTGGATGGTGGATGTTGGATGGTGGATGGTGGATGTTGGATGTTGGATGATGGATGTTGGATGTTGGATGGTGGATGTTGGATGTTGGATGTTGGATGATGGATGTTGGATGTTGGATGGTGGATGATGGATGTTGGATGATGGATGTTGGATGTTGGATGATGGATGATGGATGTTGGATGATGGATGTTGGATGTTGGATGGTGGATGATGGATGTTGGATGATGGATGTTGGATGTTGGATGGTGGATGATGGATGTTGGATGATGGATGTTGGATGTTGGATGGTGGATGATGGATGTTGGATGATGGATGTTGGATGGTGGATGTTGGATGATGGATGTTGGATGATGGATGTTGGATGGTGGATGTTGGATGTGTGGTGTGTGTTCTGTGGAAAAGGCCGATATTTCACCTCACTTGCTGTATCGTATTACCAGGAGAAACGGTGACATCATCCTGTAGACACAACATTAACAATTAAAGGAACACAGAGTTTTTTGGCAGATTGTGCTGTGATGACAACAGACACCAAACTCTGCTGTCTGACACACAGTGAAGTGAGGAGCCAGCACAAAGAGAACATGACAGCGAAGGAAGAGATGTGAATTATGAGCTGTTTGGCTTTCCATAGTGTGTGTGTGTGTGTGTGTGTGTGTGTGTGTGTGTGTGTGTGTGTGTGTGTGTGCAGTGGTAGTAACAGACTGTGGTGTTTCAGGGTAGTGCTGGTGTTCGTGGTTTCCCTGGTCTAGACGGAGTCCCGGTGAGTAGTTATTCCCGTCCAAACACACAATTACATCTTTCAGCTCCACTGATTGGTTTAGATGTGACAGCTCTCTCTTGTGTGTGTGTGTGTGTGTGTGTGTGTGTGTGTGTGTGTGTGTGTGTGTGTGCAGGGTCACCCAGGTCCAGCTGGAGGTCCAGGTCTTCCAGGTCTGGATGGCTGTAATGGAACCAGAGGAGACAGAGGTTCTTCTGGAGCTCCAGGACGAGGAGGACCTGATGGAGAACGGGTCAGACAAACGGGTGGAGATATGGAGACAGACAACTAGTCAGATATCAGTTATTTATATTAGGGATGGGACGATCTGCTTCTCTCCTGATATGATTCAATACGTGATCTGAGTTCAGGATCAATACATCAGGATACCATGTGATCAATAAAAGTTCAGTGACAACAAAGTCTGACTGTGCAGAATTTAATTGTTTAACAACAATTTAAAAATGTTGTTACAAAGTGACAATAATATAATCTGGATGGAGAGCTTGTGAAACTGTGATGGTCAAGAGTCTCATTAGTGATTACTACAGCAGAATAACATGGAGCTGATATCACCATTCATGTTCCTGACAGCAGAATAACATGGAGCTGATATCACCATTCATGTTCCTGACAGCAGAATAACATGGAGCTGATATCACCATTCATGTTCCTGACAGCAGAATAACATGGAGCTGATATCACCATTCATGTTCCTGACACACCAGACATGTTTTGTATTGAGATATATTAAATTTCAATATATCGTCCCATCCCTAATATCTATATCTATATCTATATCTATCTATATCTATCTATCTATATATGTATATGTATATATATGTGTGTGTGTCTGTGTGTGTATATATATACTGTATGTATATATATATATATATATATCAGATATATAAAACTAGACAGATATGTACACATATGGGTATATAGATATCTATATGTCAATTATGTGCTTATTGATATATGATATGAATAAATATGTTCATATATGGATATGCATATTTATATGTCATGTAATATATGAGTTTCTATTGAGGAAAGTTCAGAGTGTAGTGTAGTATAGTGTAGAATAGTTTGCATAATACATAATGTATTGTATATTAGAGCATAGTATAGTTTTGACTGGTATTGTATATAGCATTGTACAGATTGTAAAGAATAGTATGTGTGTATAATACATATTGTTTTTTCATGGTATACTATAGAACAGTTTTGTTGTATAGCTAGTACATATCTTATAGTGTACAATGTGTAATATTACTATAATATATATAGTGTAGTATAATATATGTTGTATAGTATATATTGTGTACTGCAATATACAGTATGTAGTGTTGCATTAATCAATACACAGGATATGATGTTAATATCCCTCGTGCCATAATCCATGGTGAGCATTCATATAGAGGCCCAATTCAGAGTTTAACAGAATAATATACCACCACACCAATGAACCATAGAAACCATCAGGCTACACCGTCACAACCCTGCAGCACCATCAGACAGGCAGATCACACACACACACACACACACACACACACACACACACATACTATGATGTTTACATCCTACACACCTGTTACACAGAGCAGATACCTGACCGACTCAGCAGTCTGCATATCCACATTATATCTGCTTAGGAAAAGCTAAGTCTGACTGGCCCTGCTGGCCCTGCTGGCCCAGCTGTCCCTGCTGGCCCTGCTGGCCCTGCTGGCCCTGCTGGCCCAGCCACGTCGATGTTTATCTAAGTGACACCATGAATCCACGCCCTAGTAGGCTACCTCAATATTTCTACTGTATATATAGTGTTCTATAGTACATGTAGTATAGTACCGTATTTCTCAGCCCGGTCCTGGTCCAGTTAATTGTCATGAAAATGTGTAGCACTTAATGGATCAGGTGTGCAAGATTGGAGCTGAGGCAAAAACTGGGTTCAGAAACATGGGTATTGTATGTATAGCGTAGTATGTATTTTATACTATAGTATATCCATCCATCCATTTTCTAGCCACTTATCTGGGTCAGCATCCTCTTCCCCAGCAACTTCCTCCCGCTCTTCCTGGGGGATGCCCAGGCGCTCCCAGGCATGCTGGGAGATGTAGTCCCGTCAGCATGTCCTGGGTCTACCCCGAGGTGTCCTCCCAGTCGGTCGTGCCCGGTACACCTCCCGAGGCCCGTAACCAGCGGTTAACGATCCTTCTTGCCCTCACTGGTGAATACGACCCTGAGATACCTGAACTCCTCCACTCGGGGCGGCTGCTCTCCCTCACCTGTATGGGACAGGTCACCTTTTCCAGGAGAGAACCATGGGCTGACCGTGACCGACCGCATCGCACTGAACTGTAAACCGCTCCAGTTCCCATCGGAGATCATGGTGTGATGAAGCCAGAAGGACGACATCATCCTCAAACAGCAGAGATCCTCCCTGATGTCACTGAACTGGACTCTCTCCAGACCGGCTGCTCCTTGATCTGCTGTCCATGAAGATACAAACAGGAGAGACCAGCAGCATCTTGTTGCCTTGAAGCAGCAGCAGCAGCACAAACCAGCTGTCAGGGACTGAGCGGCTCCCCATGCTGCCACGGCGCCTCCTGCAGGACACTCAGGGAACAAATCCACTGAACACATGACTTGACCAGCAATATCCAGAGCCTTCTGCTTTCTGACCCTCTGACTTCTGCCAAGGAGATGTAGTATAACACTGTGTATTGTGTCTGTGTATTGTTTTGTGCTGCAGGGTTTAGCGGGACTGAAGGGACCTGCAGGAGACCCATCCATCCACTTCATACAGTACCCTGGAGTACCTGTAAGAACTACTACTATATTACGTACTACTGCAGTACACCTACACAAAGTACCCTGGAGTACCTCTAAGTACTACTATTATACTACATACTTCCAGTATTAGGTAATCTACTCGGAAAATGTAGTGAGCTAAGCTACCAGTTACTCTACATCAACTGAAGCTCCACTACACTGAAGCTTAGCTAGCTAAATGTAGCTCGCTAAGCTACGAGCAACATGGCGAAACTAGTTTGCTACAGCCAAGATACTTTTTTTTTTACATTGAACCAACTTCATGCCACATCAATGTCAATCTCAGTGATCAAGAAAAATGTTAGTCAAACAAATAGGCAGCAAAAAAAAATTCAGTTCAATTGTTTATTATAAAACAAGCTGTGGCTTTGCAATCAACTGCTCAATAACAATATCAATCTGGCAACAAAAACAAACAAACAAAAAAACATGTGCTCCACATAATAACATAAAGCAAAGTGTCAGTGTGCATGTTTGTTTGTGTGTGTGTGTGTGTGTGTGTGTGTGTGTGTGTGTTGGTCTGTGATGTCACCGTCATACGGAAGTGCTTCCATCGGCTACACAGACACATTTCCTGAGCAGTTTTATTCCAGACTGCAATGCTTAGAAATGAGAAAAGCCTGGGGGAAACGTAGCTTTGTGGATCAATAAAACAGCTTCGCTACTGAAAATGCTGTTTGTTTCAAAAATATAGTTAAACTGCCCAACAATGCATACTACTGCAGTACACCCACACACAGTACCCTGGAGTACCTGTAAGTACTACCACATATACTACTGTAGTACTATACGTTAACGTGTCGGTGGTTCTCTCTGCGTTTCCTGTCGTAACCATGTGACTTCCTGTCTGACAGGGTGATGTTGGAGCCAGCGGGCTTCCTGGGCTCCCAGTGAGTACATGCACTCCTCATACTATATACAATATGCACTGCTACATAAACATACAACATGCTACATAAACATACAACATGCTACATAGACATACAACATGCTACATAAACATACAACATGCTACATAAACATACAACATGCTACATAAACATACAACATGCTACATAAACATACAACATGCTACATAGACATACAACATGCTACATAAACATACAACATGCTACATAGACATACAACATGCTACATAAACATACATCATACAACATGCAACATGTTTTTGAACTGAAGCCTAATCAATACTCTGTGTATCAATGAGAATGTTGTCTGGTTTGTTTCTTTGGGGTTGGAGAGGCTGAACTGCTCCTGGTTCCCCAGCAGAGCCAGCTGAGTGAGTCAGCAGCTAACTTTGGGTTTAACTCTGGCTTTTCAGTCTCATGAAGGAGTCTCACTGTTAACCGGGGCAGATCGCCACGGTAACCTGCCGCAGGGCTAACCGGCTCCGGAGCGGCTCCGGTTCAGCCTATCGGATCAAAACGGACGAAAGACCTCCTGACCGATCGGCTCTCTGGAAACAGGGAGTCAGCGTTCCTACAGGATCCT